>NC_083621.1:2251385-2381385 GCF_963584025.1 Labrus mixtus | reverse complement strand
TCTCCTCGCCTTCGTGTTTACGTGGCGAAGTGTTGTCTGGCTGCAACAAAACAATTCCTTCCTTGCATGTGTCTGCAGGTTCTTCTTTTGACACAACCGGATTATTACTGTTGTGGTTTTGAACTTAATCTACTCCGAGATCTGTTGGCAGGGCAAACAATGAGTCATCAGTAAATTTCCTTTGGTTCTCTGGTGTTACAACTTGAAGCTACTGTGGGAAAGGAAGCACTCTGTCTTTAATACACAGCCTTCTGGTGACGTCACACGCTTAGGGAACCGCCCACCTGGCGGGCGAGAAAGGCTTCCTACTGCTGCACATTAGGGAGAAGTTATTGTCTCTGTTGCCACCTGCACTTGTTTAAATCAGATTAATTTTATCAGTGAAAGACTGAATGTGAAGCACTAACAGACGAGGAGACGAGCTCAGGTTGTTCTTCTACGTCCTTAAATGGTTGAAAGAAAAGCGAGAGGAGGAGGAGGTTGGTGGATTAATGCTGCTAGACGCTCCTCTGTCCCTGTGAGGAAACAAAAAGAACAGACTTCTCCTCATCCTGACGTCAAATGTTGTGTGAACTTGGTCTAATTATTCCTGCCTTTAACAAACATTACTGCCCCAGAACTCCTGATGCTCTTGTTAGCTAACTTTAACCAGCTAATGTTAGCGACATAGCATGCAGCTATGCTTTGATGATGAACAATTACTTCCCAAACGGCTGCATTATTGACCCACACTCATCAAAAATACATAAAACTCAACGTACTTTTGATGACTTGCATCCTGCGGTTTAGTGCAATGTTTTACACTGTTTCATGTTTTTTTTGTTTTGTTAGATTGTTTTTAGTTTTTATTTAGATTTTGTGGTGATGTTGACCTTGTCTTTTTTGTCTTCTGCATAACAACAAAGAATCTGAATCTGCAGCGGTGTAAGGGGAAGGATTCTCTACTGAACATCTCTGAAGTGACGTTCTGGCGAGGACTTGGCCGTCCATAGCGATTGGATTAGTGTCCTGTGTGCTGTATGAGGGGTCACAAGTTCCCAAAGTTCATCTTAATATCTCAGTTTTTCTGTGGTCATCAGGTGGTTTAAACATGCATCATTATGAAAAGATGGAGCATTAAAAAATAGGGCCTGACCGATCTGGTATTTGGAGGGCCGATACCGCTATCGATATTGGAGAAAAAAAAAATCAGATTACCGATATGTCAGCCAATATCTTTCTTAGCTCTGTGAAACCTGTAGAGATAGATAGATATACATTTGATCCCTCAAATGTGGATATTAAAGATATACAGTATAATGAAGACAACTGGACAGTAACTGCGCATGTACGTGCATCACCGCTTGACATGAGTGATCATGCTTGTTGTAGTCCTTATAGCGCCCTCTGCTGGTGAAAGAGAACTGCTAGTGTAATACAATGACACTCACATTAAATGCTATTTCACTGATTAATAAATCGAGTAATATCGGCACATATCTGCCATAAAATTAGCTGATACCGATAGTCACTGGATATCGTAATTTCGGCTGATATTATCGGTTTATAGCTAATTAAAAAGCTCCTGCTGCAGCTCCACACTGTGTTCAATTGTAGCTGCTACCTTTCATATCAACTGCTTTCGCACACCAGGCCTCCACACAGGTCAGCTATGAATCCTGCAGGTATACATGTGCTAAACATGCTAACTGCCCGTGTGAGCTACAGTCCATTTGAAAACCTTTTGCAGACATAACCTGCTCCCTTTGACAGGAAAGAGAAACTGTTTGGAAGAAGGAAAGTGGAACAACATAATTTCAGGTTCATTGAATCATTCATGCCACAACAGAGACTGAGGTGAAGCTTTGAATATGATATACTGTATAGAATTACCTTTACTGTAGTACGGGTTGAAGGCAGAGTGAGATTCCAGCAGCTCCCCTCCAGGTCTCTGCGGATGTTCAGATCCTGTGGAGATCAGGCAGAGAGAGCAGATCTTAGAAAGATCAATACTCCTTAGTGGATTTCCTATATCAACCACACAGAAATCCCACCATCTGTGACATATAGGTTGAGCGTATAAGTCACTTCTGGGTGGGATCCAATCCAATAAGTCGCTCTCCACACCGTCTGTTCTCGTTGGGTTGGAAAATGCTGTAGGCTGTGAGAGGTGGATGAGTGGAGCCAAGAGGTACACCAGGTGGAGTCTTTATTACAGTAGGTAGCTGCTGATTTCACTGCTCACTGCTGTTAGTCTAGACATGTGGAACTCATATTTATGACGGTTATTTGTAGGCGTATGTGACACAAACAGATGTAAACAAAGAGGTGATATGAAAATGTCCATCTGTCTTTTAAAAGATGATGATTCCTACAGGGGGCAGCAGTGAAATGATTATGTGCTCATTGCAAAGAAATTCATTGTTTTTGGATTAAAGACTGGGAGTTTGAGGAGAAGATCAATAGTCTCGCAGCTGTAAAGGGGGTTAGCTTCGTTAGCTTAGCATAGGTGCTGGACACTGGTGGAAACAACTAGTCTAGCTCCGTGCAAAGATGATGTCACAATTAACTTCTTGTAAACATTGGAGCCGGGTATTGTCCACAACCTCACAATTCAATTCGATTTCATTTATTTTGGGTCACGATTCAATTCGATATTGATCAATATGCTTCGATATCGATTTAATTATACATACAGATGACAGAAATACCCGGATAACTCATCACAGTTCCTTCTGATGTTTGTTAAATAATCATGTGTGCATTGTTTGTATAGGTTGAGAATAAAAATGACTCAAAGATGTATTTTATCGTTGCATTATTCTTTAATAAACAAATAATAAAACATTAAAGTACAGTATGGTCTAAAGTGCCTGACCTGAATTCACTGCACCTAAGTGCCCCTAGTGGAGAGGGGTGTCATAACGGAAAAAAAACGGTCGCAGGATTTCCCTGAATCGATATTGAATTGGGAAAATAATAATTGCAATGCATTGATGAATTGATTTTTTTTTTTAACTCCTTAGAAAACATAATGCAGCATGTTTAATTTTGTGCATAGAGATCAGATCGGTGGCGTGCAGACAGTCTATGGTCGTGCAGCGATCACAGGGAATAAACGTCACCACCCCCTCCCCCACTCGCTCCAGGTGAATTCTCCTGATTATATCCTGCTGCGTTCTCACATCAGCTCACTCTGACTTTCTGCAGAATAAATACGAGGAGGCTGGAGGAGAAACTCCGGGTGAAGTCGGAGTGAAAACTTCTGGGGTTTTTCAGGAGTTTTGATAAAGTGTGAACAAGGTATTCCAGTGACTGAGCAGACATAGCGTGTGCTGTAAGACTGGTTGTTGAAGGATGGACAGGTTGGTTGTTTTTGAGTTACAGGCTGGTAACCACAAACTGCTGGAGCTGGCCCAGGTTCTGATACGACAATGAAAAGAATACACCATTTGTCCTTCTGAGAAAGTGCCTATAGGCAGTAAAAACAAAGTCCAACATTTGTTTATTAACTGGGAGGGTGTGATATAACTGCCCTGCCGTGTCACACTGCACCCTCTGTCTCTCTCGTCCACTAGTTCAACACAGGATGGCAGATATCATCAGTGTTATCATTTAATGTAGACACAGTGTTAAATTCAAGACGTCAGACGTTATTTGATTGTAGTCCAAAGAGTTTCAAGCGCACAGTAAAGTACAGATTCAGCTGACGTACAAATCTGAGTAGCTGTTATAGCCAATTGTTTGAAAAGATATACTTCCAATGACGGCTTAAAGAGAAGCTGGCGGCATGCGCTCGTGCAGTGTGAAAATATGGAAGATTTATCTCACAACAAAAGGGCAGTATAGGTTAAATTAATTGGGTACACATGGCACAATCTTACATTTTAAAAACACAAAAATGTGTTCTGCAGTGATCATACTGAAGTAGAATGATTTTAGGTTTATAAGACTTTAAGTTTCCCTTTAGCTGTAACACGATCAGACGTATGTAAACAGATATCAGTTACTAACTACATATTCAGATAGTCTGGAAAATCTATTAGATATCTACTGACTGAAACGATAAAGTGACCTTACTGTATGATCATTAAGGAAACATGTTGAAGTGCTGGCTTCTCTGACAACAATGCAGCAGTCAGTATGTCCTCCTTCTAACTTTAGATTCTGCTCCTGAATGCTCTGGATTTCTTTGGACCAGAGAAGGTAGGCGGTTTTAAGGCACCCCCCCACACGGCCGTTTTGGACGCCCCTCGGTTTGCCAGATATGAGAGCAGTTATCAGGTCAACAGGTGTTGCAGCGATGGAAGCGGGCAAGAGAAGTGGTTCAGATAGAAGTGATTGTACCCGACCTAAAAAGCCTCTGCATGTTTCTAATAAGCTCCACGAGCAGAAACGTGCTCAAACTAGGATCAATATTGGAGATGCTTTTGAAAAATGGAGAGAGGTTAGAACACAGAAAGGTTTACAGACCCATGCAGAGCTGGATAAACACTGAAGCTTCAGAGTCCACCACATGGTGACCTGAGTGAGCATGGACTCTAGAGAGGGGGGGGGGGGACAGCTCTCTACAATGTTTGAATTTGGACTGCAGTACCCATTTTAAACACTAGGGGTCAGAGTTACATATTGCTCCTTTAATCCCGAGTAATAAATCTGCATTACTGAAGGGACTTTGCCTCCATCTTTAAAACTGCATGAGCTCAGATACATTTTTTGATTTAACATTAACTGCTGCATTAGAGACATTATTTGGTTTAACTTAAATCGTAACAGTCCACATGATTCTTCCTTTCCCCACCATAACGTCTCCACATGAAAGCGCGGTGCTTGAATTGAGGAAACACTGACTCCTGACATGACGTAGCTTTTGAACTGAACGTTGCACTATACGGGGTAAATGGTGTAAAGCTTGGTCTTCTTTGTACTGTAAAATTGTCAATTTGATGCCCAAAGGTGCCAAGTTTGTAGAGCTGGAGAGTCAGATCACCGTAATGTGCATTAAATCTGAAAGTGTTTGGAGTTCTGTTTCCACTTCAGACACACTGCGGTGCAGGAAAGTACCCACATCATTTGAATGTTTCGCTTTATTTGACATCGACTCCGATTAAAAGCAAATTAAAGAACCCTATCTTTTATTAAGTATATAAAGTTTATAAAGTTAATTTTAGGCCTTTTTGCATTTATTGGAAAAGATGGCCACAGAGAGACAGGAGATGTTGGGAGCAGAGAGCGGTGGATGACATGCGGCAAAGGGCCGAGGTCAGACTCGAACCCACTTTGCAAAGAGGACTATAACCTCCGTACATGGGGCGCAAGCGACATAACCGCTAGGCTATACGGCGCCCCAAGACACTGCAATTTAAAATATGTAATCTTATTGAACAGAGCTGTGTTTGAGTACAGGGAGAAGAGTCGATGGGATTCAGTTGTAAACTTTTCCATGGTGGATTTGTGATTATCTGCTCTTTCATTTTTTTTAACACTAAACAGGTTTGGTCAGCCATGATGCTTTCAAACTACGACAAATCATACGAGCGCGTGAGGGAGACACGTTTACAATGTGTCCACGACATTTTGTAATTCACCCTGCGTGTGAAGGAGGGAAAATTGGACTACAAGAAATGAAAAAAAAAATGGGAGGAAAAACAAACAAAAAGCAAAACAAACAGAACGTGTCGGGTGTAATTTTCTACCTGAAGCTGGAGCCTGGGAAACGCTTCTGCCAGGCTTTTCCTCAGACTCAGACTCTGGGTGGCTGACAGCGAGCCAGCAGAGGTAAACGTCAATTAAGGCGTTACAGTAGATGACAGGCTGAAAGAAAACAGCGCTGAGAGATGCCATCTGGGGCAGACTGTGTAAACTGAAGGTGTCTGAACACGATGCTGCAGATACGGCTAAAATGTTCGCAGCTTGTCAGGTTAACATGAAGAGGCATGAAGACAACCCATGACCCTGCATGCTTCTTATTCTATATATTGTTTTCTCTTTGCATGTTATCATTTTAGAAAATGCTTTTAATTTTGTACTCGAGCTTTACTGAAAAAGAGATTTGTTTCATGTTATCAGCATGTATTTTGTGGGCTTAGTGGGACTAGCATAGTTAGCATTGATGCTAAGTGATGACTCTTTAATGTTTTTTTTTTCTTTTCTCCTCTCTGAGCTTTAAGACACATCAGAGATTTCAAACTGAACATCTTGGACTGATTTAGGTGTTTGGTGTCTTCTCTTCTTTCTGTTTTGGTGAATTATTTTGTACAATTAGAAGCCAAGGAGAGGAGGGAAAAAAAGCTTTAAAACACCTCAACCATTTACATTTTTGCTCTTAGGTCGTCCAGATCATGCCCTACGCTGAGTGACATCAAGATTTCAGTCGTGAAAAAACAAGCAAGCAGGTGAACTGTATTCAAAAGAATATTTTAATGAATGCACGGTTTGATTCCTGGTGGATCATTCCCCCCCCCCCCTTCCTCCTCCTCTTCCCCTCCTCCACTATTTCAAGGTCCATGAGAGCCGTGCTACTGATCTTTTTCAGCATGCTTAATGTGTAGAAATTGATTTGGAGAGAAAACATCTGAGATGTGTGTTTAGTTTTCATCTTTCTTTAATAGAACTTCAGAGAGCAGGAAGTGTGTGCGTCATGAAATTCTCCCTGGTTATCTGCTTTCACACGCTCTGGCCAGCCGCCTGCCCCTCGAACAGCACCGAGCCCCCACAGTCACACACACACACCATACAATCAAAGGACGCACATGCAACAAAAGTCTGCACGTCTTACCTAGATTGTCTTACACATGCAGACAAAGATTAACAAGCAAGGCAATATTTTCACCCAACATCCAGACAAATGTGTTTACATTCTTCATTCTGCAATGTGCAAACATATAACTATGTTGTTGCTGATTTAAAGAGCCAGTTATACAAAAAGTTTAACATAATTTTGGCAGAAAAAAAGCCAACCATGGGAAGGTAAATTCTGAGTTACTCTCAGGTTTTGAAGGACTTCCGCTGGATGGACAGTGTTGTATCTTGTTATGGAGAACTTCTCCCGGGGCCTTAGGTGAGGGTGAGAATGTGTGAGGTCACACCATGTGACCTTTAGCTGAAGCCGCTGGGCTGCCATTGGTCCAGAGCCAAACCCCCAAACCCTCCAGCACCCACCTCCCCCAGACACACAGCAGCCCTCCCTCTCTCTCTCTCCCTCTCTCTCTCTTTCTCTCTGCACTCATGGTGCAAAGTGCTGCGACCTGTGCTGTGTTTGTAGGTAGGCTGTGTATCTGTGCTTTTTTTATTTTAAATATAAAGCATGAAGAATGTTTTCTCTTCTGCCACATCAGCCCTAAATAAAATACAGAGCAGGACTTCACACTGAATTAGCAAATTAAAGGTGTGTGTATGTCTGTGTGTGGATATATATAAAGGGTGTGTATGCATCTATACTGTGTGAGGATTTAAAAAATGTATATTCCTATCATTATGTTGACTGTATTTTTAACTCAAACGTAGGAATGCAGATAATACCGACTGTTTTCTCTTCTTTTTATCAGGTGAAATGTGGCTCTGAAATTGACTGGATTTCCCCTTTCAAGTCAAATTCATGATCTTTTAAAAAAGCTGCTCGGCTTCAGTCCTGCTGTGATTTAATTTGAGCCTGTTGCATCACTGCCCACTTTAAAAATAAACTATTGATCCGAGCCCCCCCCCCCCCCCAAACATCTGAAATCTGCAGTGCTCATTTTGTTCACACATAACACACAACTCCCACATTGTCTGCAACATCCTATCGTACTAAAACAGAACCTAAAATGTGCTTAAAAAATAAAACTGTGCTTGAAAAGATAAATTAAATGCTTCAATCTAATTGTTTTTTTTTTGTTTTTTGTTTTTTTTAAAGAAAAGGCCCAAAAAGAGCTGAGATCAGATATTCATATCCTCTTGTAAAATTCTGTATTTATGTTAGAAGCGTATCTATTGTTGAACATAATTTAATTGTATACATGCAATTCAACCATGCATCTGAACATGTTGCTAAAAATGTCCAAACGTAGTTTTAAAAAACCCAAACTGTTTCTGTCACTGTTTTTCTTTACACAGAAGTCAGGAAACATCTGCAAAAAAAAAACTATTTTTCATAAAATACAATAACTGAATTTCAGGCTTAATTTGCGTATAATTAGGAAACACAGCACCTGATATGTTTCATGCAGGATTATTATTTCCAAAGCATCTCCAGTGTCGTCCAAAGCCGACGCGTAGAGACGGTTAATTATGTAGATCGGAGGTGTAACGGTTCGTGTTTGGATATTTGCTCTTCCTCGCTTTGTGTTTGAATTCCCGGCGGAGTGGAGGTGCTGCATGTGTCTGCTCGATGTGTTTCTGCACATTGGATTTTTTTTTTTTTTGTGTTTTTGTTTTAATCATCTAGCGGAACAAATCTCACATTAAGATGTAGCAGTGTGTTTTTATGTGTCCGAAAATGGATGCAATGCATTATACGATTTTGGCTTAAAAAAAAGAGAAAAGAACCGAGATTGATAATTGTATCTGTGTTGGAACATGAACTCTGCTACATGCTTTATTATGCATCTTTGTCAGATGTTATTATGCGTGGCTGTGCCCGGGAACATGTAGTTTTAGACTCTAAAATAGGTTTGGTTTGTCGCATCTCTGAATATACATTTCATCCAAAACGTGAGCAGAATTTGAGCAGCCATGGTGCAAAAATAAAATCTTATTTTGTAGTTAGGGTTTCTCTGCAGAAAAATTGGGCACTGAAAAATGAGGAAACATGCAACTCCAAGTCAAATGTGTTCTGTCCCATCGAAAGTTGAACAAGCTCTTACCTTGTACAGAGTGAAGAAAAGAGGAGAGGCCAGAGATCTGTAGTCCTGTGCACCGTTTCAGCCAAATGATCATTTCCATGTCGTCTCTCCTCGGGTCATCCTCTGCTCACATGTTGATTGAGAGGATGTGTATTGAGGCTGCAGACTTGCGTATTCGCCTAAAAACAGCAGCCGAAGCTTATCCTCCCTGTCAGCTGATTATTACCCCGCGTTACAGACTCCATTAAAAAAAACAAAGGTGACGCTCGTGCAACAAAAGGACTCGCGTGCTTTGCTTTTTATTTAACGAGGGAAATCTAATTGTGGAGGGTTGGGAGGTCAGCTCACAGAATCAGATGTAGTCATACGTGTAAAAAGAGATGAGTGGTGTTTCTCTTGTCTTTGTTATGGAGTAGTTTTTGTAAAAACAACACTTGGGACTAACTGTGATTTATTTCTCCTCAGAATAATCCCCACGAGGGATGACCTAAAGCCTCTTTAAGTATGACATCAGATCCTAAATCAGCTCTTTCACCAGGCGGCCATATTTGATAGAATATTGTATTTAATAGTATTGTGACAATGGAATTAAATGGAACTCAAAAACAATCATATGGTCAAAATTTTGCATGCAAATTAGACTTCTTATCCCCTTAAAGGCCGCCCTGTTTTTTCTTTTAAAGCGCTACATTTTTGCAGGGACTGTTGTTGTGCTTCCTCCTCGGCTTCTCCTCCCTGCCTGCAGCCGTGAAGCAGCACTCGTCCCCCCGCCTTCTCACTCTCCTCCTGCAGCCCGGCCTCTCGGCCCACATACCTCTGTATCTCTTCTGTCTGTGCGCGCCTTGTTTGCTCAAGCTTGTGAATCATAGTTTCCCTACACCGTAGCTTTGTTTTGATTCGGTGGATTTACGCAATATAAAGCAATGCCTTTTGCACACACAAAAAGAAGAAAAGAAACAGAGCCAGGTTACAAAAGGAAGACACAATGCAGAGGCAAAACAGAAACGTCGTCAGAGTCTGGCATGTGCGTAAAGGTGCTTCAGATTTCTGGCACAAGAGCAGCTTTAAAAATATGGTCAAAAACAAGATTTTATGGGTAATTTAGATTTAATTATCCGCCCAATTTATGATTTGAATTTGGACTAATGCATGTTTACCCAAATCCTAATTTAATTCAGATTTCCAAGTGGCTTGTTTCCAAATAATCCCCCCTCATAGGTCTGGGATCAAACTCGGGGTAAAATCCAATCCTATTGGACTGATGTCACTGTTGTGTGGTCCAGCTCCCGTTTGTGGATTCCCGTGTTATTTCAAGCACCAGTGACCAGCCGAGGCTCTTTGAGCAGCAGACATGTATTCAGCAGTTAATCTGACGGAGCATCTATGTGTATTGGAGCGGCCCATTGTTTTCCTCTATAGATTAGGCGCACAAGTACCTCACATAATCGAAAGGCTATAGACACACTGTCATTGCTTTACACTCCGCTAACACAAAGATTCAATAAGAGTCCCCCATCAGAAGAGTGTTTTTCAACAATATATTTACTTCCATTAAATAAAACACAATAGTTTTTTTGGATGTTGGAAAAAAAAACAACAGAATTCCGTACCAAATAGTATACACAGAGCAAAAACCAAATAATCTGTCGCAGGAACATTGTTGATGCTTCTTCTTCTTTCTTTTTTTTTTTTTTTTAAATCCAGAATTGCTATTCTAAATCGATATTCACACAGACATTAATAATAAATTTATAATATGTTAGAAACACACAACTGGTGCGTTTTAGTATTTACATTCCCTTTTGTTTGCAAGCAAAACATGATTCCTTTTTAGGGTTTTTTTTCATCATCTTCGTCTTCTTCTTCCACATGCGTTGATAAGTCGAACCTGGAGAGGACTGGAGGGGTATAAGCGCATTCGCCTCGACAGAACAGGAGATGAGAAGTCAAATATATATACAACCTTTTTTTTCAGTCAACAATGAACGTCCAAAATCCACCAGAGAAAGTAAAAAGACCCTCGTGATGAGCTTTTTGAAAAATGAAAACAGGTCGTGCTTTTATTTTTTTTTGGACTGTGAAGCAGGCCTGCCCTCATCAAGAAAAAAGAAAAAAGGATATAAACCGAAAAAATCTCCCGTTCACTTGGACTCCGAGCTGGAGTTGAGCTTGCTTCAGTGGTTCAGTCTTCTATAGTGCCCTTTTTTTTTTTTTTTTTTTGAAAAATGAAGAAGTAGTTGTAGTAGTCTCTTGTTCCTGTGGCCGGCTGCTTTTCATTACCCACACACTGCAAAAAATGACCACCATAACAAACCGTCATGGCTTTAAATCGACCTCCAATTTTTCCAATTATTTTATTTACTTTAAAATTAACAATGATGCTGTGGAATAATCTCACTTTTTTTCCTAGCATGTTTGGTAATTTTTATGGAACAAGTGGCTGTATTTTGATCTGAGTCTGAACAATGCAAATCACACTCAGACTGGTGTCAAAAAATGCCAAATGATCAAGAAATTTCCCCAAAACGCATGAAAAACATTACAATTATCTCCCGAGCAGACTTCCACCAGAGGAAGAAAAATAACACACATCACCTTCAGCAGTCCCTAATGACGTGTTCAAGTGGTGATTTTCTTTTTTTTGCAGTGCATGTAGGTATTAGACTGGTCTGTCCACGGCGTATTGGCAAGCGCTCAGATTAGTGGCTGGATTCTGCACACTGGCGTATCCAAAACTCGAGTGCTGCTTGGCTTTCAGTCTCAGGCTGGCCAGGCTGGAGTTACAAGTGTCCCTGTACACGTAAGGAGGGGTCGGAGGCGCGTAGGGGCACGCCGACGTGGGCACCCCCGAGTTGAGGGACGGGTTACTGAGGTTGTTCAAGTTATTGAGGCTGTTGAGGCTGGAGCCCGGCACGCCCGTCACCGCCGATGGCACCATGCTGGAAGTCATGGAGGATATGGAGTTGGGCGGCGAGAACATGGTCTGCGAGGACAAGGGGTTGACATTCATGGAGTTGAAGAAGGGGAAGCTTTTGGTGGATAAAGAGGCCGACGTGAGGCCCTTGGCGGCCCAGTTGTTGTACGTGTAGCTGGGGTACATGTCCTCGTAGGGCTGCATGAGTCCGTTGAACTGCGGGCCGAAGCCGTTTTTGCACAGCTCTGCTTGTTGGTTTCTTTCCCGTTTCCTCCACTTGGCTCGCCGGTTCTTGAACCAAACCTAAAACAAAGGAACAATAAAAAAAAAGGTTAGCAAATGATTTTGAGTATTACACGATATTTTATACATAATCTTGCAGCGCAGAATCTGGACACAGTTCTGTATTTTAACATCAGAAACGCCATATTATTAAATGAAAGATGCATTTAAATTACACGCAGAATTAAAAAAAAAAAAAAATCCTAATAATTTAAACTAGTGTCAACACAAGACTGTTTTCTGTGCAGACCGTCCCTGTGCTTTGATTCCGTGTTTATCTGGGCTGAATACACACTGCGCTGCTGCTGTCACTGCACCATCTTGAAGTGGAGAGGATGTGTATTCCTCTGCGCGCTGACCTTAATCACACAACACCAGGGCGACAATCGCAAAATACAAGCTTTGCACCTCTTTCACACGAACAGCAGAACACGACTGGTATCTGCCACCAACCAATGTCAATAACCTCGACTGTTAACGACCTAATAATGTCTAATTACAGCGATTAAAATATTAATTTCTGTCCTAGTTTAAAACACAATTACTGGAAAGATTATAACCTGCCGAGAGACACAAAATGGCTTTTTGCTGAAACTGTTTATTTTGCATTATGTGCAGAGGATTAGAATTATTTTTAGCCTAATAGATAAACACATTCAATCTAATGAAATCGAGCTCGTTTATTTGAACAGGGCTCTGGTTATTTGTTTTGCAGCTACAAATTGTGTCAAACATTATTTTAAGGGAAGTACGAGCCGTGCGTAAAGTTTGCGTCCGTGCGTAATAATATTAAGGTATAAGGTATTTGTAGGTTAAATACCCCCCCCCCAAAATACAACACAGGAATTGTTTTTGAATGCACCCTAGGGAGTACTCACCCTGACCCGGGCCTCTGTGAGGTTGGTCCACACGGCTATCTCCTCCCTCGTGCTCATGTCCGGATAGCGATTCCTCTGGAAAGTGGCCTCCAGCTCCTGCAGCTGCTGGCTGGTGAAGTGAGTCCTCTGCCGCCGCTGCCGCTTCTTTTTGGACGGGTCATCCGATGAGTCGTCGTTTTTATTCTGGGTTTTTTCTTTTTCTGTCAAGAGGAGATAAACGGATAGAGTCAGGGTCAGGCAGATTAAAGGCCTGTATGCCTTTTTAGAAAGAGAGAAAAAAAAGAGTCCTGGATCCATGAGACTGTTGGGAAATGGCTGAGCTGCTCACAGTTAGACCTCTCTGCCGATGAAAGGATTTCATTTTAAATAAGACAAATACCCTTTTCATGATTTAAATTTTGCCTTTCCTTTTATTTTCGGGGATTATAATTGACCCTTTGATTTAATCTGACACTGAGGATATGAGCAAATACCTAACTAATTACAGTTGACACAAGACAAGCTGTCATTCATTTACATAACACAGAAACTTTTCACTCCCTCGCCACACACGAGCCACTGTCAAAACTAATTATCTGTGCGTAAAATAACATCTGAAATCGCCCATTTTCATGTATGTAAAACTCCCCGTGCGCCGATTAATCAGAGTCTTTTTTTTTGTTGGACATAAAGAGGACAGCTGCTGGTTTCGCTTACTGGGAACATCTGCATCCCGGCGGCTCTTACCGACTGACTCCGGGCTGGATGTGTCCGACACCGTGTGCACCTCTAACCGGTGTTTAGAGTCCACTGTCCGCTGCAGCGGCTGTAATGTAGAGGCCATCGCCAGAGCCGTGTGGTGCGTAGAGACGAGTTTATTCCCTGTAAGGTGGTGATGGTCTATGTTTAAAGGATCCCTCATAGAGTTCATGGGTAAAAGATCGCACAACTGTCTGTCAAAAGCAGATAAAAGTCCTCTCTAGTACAGCGAGGATGGGCGGAAAAGTCCGTCTGCGGAATGTGTTCAGTTGTCCAAAAAAGCCGCACAGCTGAGCGGTTCCTCCCGCGGTTCCCTCTTTCTGGTTTAACTGGAAACGCTTTAAAATAGACCAGAGAGCGCTGCCATAGCATCGGCTGTAAACAGCGGCTACCTCGGCTGACTATCAGAGTGACAAGGACAGGTAGGTGATATTAGATCCAGAGGCATACACACACTACACAGCTCTCTGTTCATTCAGCTGTTGCCTACGCCTCTCTCCACGTCACCGTGTTGAGCCCGCCCATATTCTCTCTGACAGGCACATCCATGTGGATATGACGGTGGGAGCAACCAACCGGAGCCTGCAGAAACGAGATATGTGTGCCAATGTGTTTATGCCGGCACTGGCGCTTATTTTTTTCCTCTTCCAAATAAAAGCATGTAAAGAGAGATGGGACGCACGGTGTACCCGCGGCGCTCCGAGCTAGAGTTGCGCAGCAGCCCAAGACCAAATAAAAATGAAAATAACACAGTTTGGCCTCATTTTATGAGATGGGTCCAGTGGCCCAGTAAAACGATGCCGTTCTATTGATACCCCGGCTGAGCAGCGAGCTCGTAGGCTCTGTCACCGCAGTTTACTCAGGGACTCAATGTGGATAAAGCGAGCCACCGAGCGGATTGTATTGAAAGCTCAAATGAAAGAAATATGCACAGTGCAAACACAGAAGCCCCGCACTACAGCCCAGTGACTCTCTGAAAGAAAGCACATTCAAGGCAGAGACATAAATGTATCTTGAATAAAGCAGGGATGTGCCAGCCTGCTCCAAAAGTGTCTGTGCGCACTTGTCAACTGACGCTAACTGCCAGACATGTGCAGTATGTTAAAAGGAGCACGCCTTCACTTGAATGCAGACCTTTAGACTGTCACATATTAACTCAACGCGGTGAAGTATAAGAAATTAAAAAGGCCGTGAAATTACTAAACTTGCAACACAAACACCAAGAAATATAATTTACGCATTTTTGCACTCGGCTAAACAGAATATAGGGACATGGTTTTTTTAATGCATTTCCATCATTAGGTCCAAAAAAACACATGACTAAACTTAAGTGGTTTACTATCCCATACATCCCTGCAGGCAGCCGACATGCGCAGAAAAGGCATCGTCAGTCATACGAGTTGTCAAATGAGGCGATCCTCCTGATCCCTGCAGAGTTAAGGTTCAAATATCCATTAAATCAACCCCACCGGAGCACACTCGGTTTGTTGACGACGGATTACTTTATCTGGGTGCTTAAATGGATCTCCCTCCGCACTCTGCTTTTGGACCCCTCATGCAGCTCTCCTCTGGTGTTTTTTTTTTTTTTTTTAATCTGATAAGACTCTCATTTGCCTAAGAATTTCTGGAGAAGGACTTTTAATGAGTTTGAGCTGATATGCCAGCACATTTTCTTTTAACCTATAATTCCCCAAAGATTTTTTTTTTAAGCGTTGAGGGAAAGTAAACACGTCTAATCAAACAAATGCGAGTTTAATTTTCAGGGTGGGAGATTGAGGGTGGGAGATAATGTCAGAGGGGGGTAACAGGTGATGGACAGAGGAGGAAACGTGCGCGCCAATGGGTGCGGATAGGATGTCAAAAAAAATGGACTTTGAGGAATTCTATGCAAATGTATTAACGCAATTGTATCATAGCAATCATCATCTTCTTCATCACCAACATCTTCATCATTTAGTCACACACTTCCCATGTCCACGTGGCCAGCCGGACACTCCACTCAGCCAGCACATTTGGACTTGGCGATGTTAAGAAGTTACTGGGCTAATCCCGTGAAAGCCCCTGATATATAAATACCAGCAGACCAACCATAGACTGTATGCAGCACACACACACACACACACACACACACTGAAGGGGGGGGGGGGGGGGGGCTTCATTTATCAAAACTATGCAGCCAATCATCTCTCACACGGAGCAATAAAACCTTGTTTGGATGCTCTGTCTGCGTAATCCGGTGAAGATGATGCATGTTTAAAACTATCGTCACTCATTTGTTATGTAAGAATAATGGTATTCTTATCATGAATACACGATCTTTGATGGGTAAACAACACAAGCATACCCCAACATATCCAATCAGTCGCTATAGGCTGTATTATTTTGGGGAAATTATCCTACAAATAGACATATTTCAATAAATAAGAGACTAGTATCAAATTAATTGGAACATGAAATTGCACATGTCAGCATTGTGGCACTATTTTAAATTCCAACATGACAATAAAACAAACAATGGTTTCCGTGGGGTTGAGTCCTGTGGAGCCCTGCAGCGAACAGTCTGCTGCTCCTTTCTTCCTTGCAGCCTTATTGTAATACTAAATTTGAAGTGGATTATCGCTTTCCTCTTCATTTCTACCTTCTGAATGCTTTATCTCTCTTCTGCGGATTACTGCGCGCAATAGGCCTCCGCCATAGAGGGCCATTAATTAGCAATTCAGTCAATATAGGGGGAGACGACAAGGCTTTTTACATAGGATTAAGGAGACATCAGATTCCTCCATTAGTGTATTCCTGCTCACGGATGGGCTTTCATTATACTTTGAGTTTTCCCCGGAGTCAATCCAACAAGCGCTGCATATATTACAGCAACAACAGTCTGTGTCTATATCTTATTATCTTATTATTCCTAATCAATGGTCGTTCACACGCTGCCCTCTGTCACGGAGACGCATCAGTGTCGGCTAAACGAAACAGAATGAGAGCTATTGGTTATTCATTTAAGATCCTAACTGGACCTGATGTCATTTCCACACAATATTGGAGAATAATTAATAAATCCCAGACTCTGACGGGGAAGAGGTTTCCAGCTGCTGTGTCGTCTCTTGTTGGGGTTTTTATTCCTAGATGTTAGTGAGGGGGTGGGAGCGAATAGAACCGAAATGGTACAAATATTTATTTCGTAATTTGCCCTCAATATAATTTAAATGAAAGATATTCCAGTGGCCATGCATGCCTGTCCTTAAATTAAGAGCGAGTATCATCCCTTGCGGAGCTCATCACATCTATCACATCTACCTCTGATGTGTCTGCAGATCCACATGCGACCACCAGGTGTCTCTCTAACACAGCAAAACAAACCTGCATCCACCGACTTCTTAATTCCACACTGAGCAAAAGAGGCCAAGATATCTGAGACTGCTGAACCTTTCTGGACAAAACCAGAGACATCCACTTCTAAACTACAGACACAAGCAGATCTCATCTTTACACCTCAGTGTCTTAAAATCTGTGGAGAGATTTTCTGAAGAGAGCAACATTTGAATTAACGATTAACGACTGGTTTAAATAAATCTCACGACAAGTTTGAATTTAATTGTTCAATTATTGTATTTAAAGTATTGGATTATTGTGCTGAAATTGTTCAGACCTCCTATAAGAAGATAATTCATTTTAAAAAAGTACCTTAAGAATGAGAAAAGGGGACTGTGCTCAGTCATTTAAATAATTATTGTAATATGATTTATATTTGTGCTCAGTGAAATTGACAATTTGTGTATCATGGTAAGGTATTTTTTCATAAATTCTTTCATCTTGTAAAATGAATTTGTGGGCTTCTAAATGAACCCACGCGGCTCTCGTACTCACCTATTTGTGCGCAGGTGGTGGCCAGTTTACGGCAGTGGGAGTCCATTCTGGAAATATGAGGAAAACTGCTTCTGTAAAAAAAACAAAAAACAGACAAAAGAGCCACAATTAACCTTTAAGAGCAGTAAACAATAACCTGCTGTGAAGTCACCACCATGACTATGAACACTCCATCATCATGGAGTCAGCACGAGACCGACAGGAACAGTGGAGGGTTGCATTCAAGAAAAAAAGAAATACTCGTTGTCTCAAAGGAAGTGTTTTCAAATGTGTTGTTAAAACGCGTTGAAAGCGCATGCGCAGAGTTTAAGTCAATTAACATAAAATAAAATAAAATGCATTGATAAAGTTGGGATGTCAGCAGGAATTTCTATAACTTAAATAAAGGGGAATTATCTGGTCTGATTGAGGCCTCAAAGATTTATTTTCATCCCTAAAAAAAGCGTAATTAATGGATTTATTCATGTTTAATTTTTAAGAGAATCAAAAAAGGATTTAGAAAATCACGCATTTAAAAAAAGGAAAAATTAATATTGCAAATATATGAGGCGCTTTTCACCTGATTTATGACAAATGTGCATTTTGAAATAAATCACATTTAGACACGTCATGTTTCCTTAGATTCTGTCCGTGTTGATGTGAGTGTGTGGATCAGCCGTGTCTGGCACGGTTCGGCTGTGGTGCTGTGCAGCAGCCTGCAGCAGTTGGGAGTGCAGTGATTCGGTGGTAAAATCACGGGATTAGACTCTGATTGAGATGTCTGTCGGTGGGATATTACAAAATTCATTATCGCAGCCCTTCGACTACCTCGATATGAAGTTACACAGATGGGGTTTTATTAGTCCAGGCTCACACTGTTTGCTTATGATAATTCAAGTCGGGGGGAATTTGCATGCAGTCATGCTGTTAAGCATTTTTCCTTCACTTCCTCCCTTCAACATGCTCGAACATCATCCGCGAGGCTTTTTCTTCTTCTTTCATTCAAAACATGCAGATATATTGGAGGTTAAGTTTTCCAGCTATGTACCTGCACAACCTTTATCTCTCTCCTCCCTCCCCCGCATCCCCACAGCAAAATGAAAAAGTGGGGGGGTCATGCTGTAAGGTGGGAGGTTATTGCACGCGGCCCCGTGTTATCTAATCAGTGAGATTTAATGAGGGGGGGTCCCTCCAATATTTCAGCGGCAGGCCTCTGGAATCATTCCCCGCTCTTATTCATGCACTTGACTCTGTATGAGTTTTATTGTGTACAATATGATCACAGGAAAAACATTTATTTAATTGTGTATATTTTTGTCAGATTAAGAGCAATTAATCTCTGAAAAGGTACAAGAAAAAAATATTAATAAACCAGCTGACAATAAAAAATACACAATGTGTAAATAATTAAAAATAAAATTATAATGTTTACCCTCCTCCTTTTTTAACATTTGTACCTTTTAATTTAAATTAAATAACCTGTTACCCACGCTAAGTATTTCTTATAATAATAATAATAATTTTGTCATTATGTTGTAATGATATGTTGGTGGTAATTAAATAAGACAGCCTACTTATTATTATTTTTATTTTTTCTAGCATATGCCAAAGTGCAGACCCGATAGAAGCGGTTTAAAAAATGAAAGCTGTATAATTATTCTGATGATTAGTGATATTAATCCCGTTCTTCCATTCATCGTCACAGCACGGACGCCTCGTGCGCTCTCACCAGTTGACGTGAGACGGTGACTCACGTGGCACGAGGCCCGGCGCAGACAGAAAGCTGGCAGTGGCCTCACACCGGCTTTACTTGTGAAATTAACACAGTAGAGCATGAGACTGCAGCCTTTACCGGGGAGATGAATCCACTAACCTCCACCATATGGTCCTGTATTCATTAAATGCGCGAGACCGTGAACGTCGCCTCTTTTTTTTTTTTTAACAGATATTCTTTTCTCATATTAAATTACAACATGCAGGATGCAGGAGTGGAAGAAAAACAAAAGAAGTCACGTCACTCATTTTTTTTTATTAACCCGGTTGTTGTTTTTTTTAATTTCATTTGCAGGGTAGACAGTTTTTATTTTGTATTTTTTTAAGTTTTTAAGTTGTTACCTCAAAGTTTGCTATCACTCTTATGCGTTTATTCTAACATGTGTTGACTTTAAAGCTAACAATACGTCATTTAAGGGCAAAAAAAACCTGACAAGCTGCTTGGATATAACGCAAAATTCACACCCTCTGATTCTTCATTTCATATATTTGCATCATTCTGCAAAATCTGTTTTTTAGCAGCTTTTTCTTTTTCATTTCCCCTCACTCCATCACCGCTAATGAAAGGCTGCATCATCATCATCCTCCTCTTCTGCCGACCTGTGAGGCGAACCCTGCCCTCGCATCACTTCATGCTCCTTTATGTTACAGCCACGGCTTTGAACGCACCACGCAGCCAGAAAACATAAAACACAAGGTGGAACAAATTCCTCCACTTGCATTAACTCACATCTCACTTTGATTATTATTTTCGAGCTCCTCTGCTCCTCTGCTGCACTTACCAGTTGTTGACACCGGTTGGGGTTTGATTTTTTTTTTTTTTCCAAGCCGTCGGCGTTTTTCTTTTTCTTTCTCCAGCGAAGAGATAAAATCCCACCGTCCACTCTCACTCAGACACCAGCAGATGTGTTTTCACGGGGACAATTCGTGGCAACTTCAAAGTCCGTGTAACGCTGAAAGTTCAAGCTTCTGTCCGGAAATGTGTTCAGCGTTTCTTGGATGTAGCTCCCCCCGGCTACGTTATCCAAAACAAAAAAAAAAAGAGAAAGAGACGCAGCGCTACCTTTTTTAGGTTTGTTTCATTTAAATGCGCATAAATAAGCATCTATTTACAGTGTGGGGAGAAATAGCGAAGGAGGCGCTTTCATCCGAGTCTCCCCTTGGTTCGTCCTCTTCTGTCTTCCTCAACTTTTCCCCCCTTGAAAGACGCTCCAAGAGTGGCGCATTTTTTTCCTCCGTCTTTTGAGCTCAGAGAGGGAGTGTGTGTGTGTGTGTGTGTGTGTGTGTGTGTGTGTGTGTGTGCGTGCTCTTAAAGGGGTGTGTTTGTGTATGTATGCGGCTGTGCTTGTGAAGTCTAGCAGAGGGCGAACTTAGAGGCTCTCAACTTTCAACAACAATCAAAGAAGAAAAAAAAAATCAGGAGGACATCTTTAAAAAAGAAAAACAAAACAGTGATCGTCCTCTTAGCCCGCCCCCTGCACTTTTACTGTACCAGTGCTCCGTTGGATGTGCAGGCATGCAAAACATATAACGATTAAATTTGCCTAAACCAAACCTGCAATTCACAACAAGCAGCTCAACCGCCTATTATCCAAATTGCGCGCTCAATAAACAGCAGTTAGAACCACACGTTCATGACTAAACCTGGCAAGTTAATTTACAGAAACAACATTTTCAGTGACAGATACTCATTCACGGGCCAGCCTATTATGTCATCAGACAATTGAAGCATAATTAAAGCCTAAGTGAGCGTTTTATTTGACCGATTTGCGCTCTGATTAAAGCACGCTTCAACATATTTAAAAAAAAAAAACAACATTTTGAATATTCAGAGATGGATGAAAAAAAAAACCAGAGAGAGTATTTAAATAGATGCATTAGTCTCCTCCAGGGTCAGACAAAGCACGGATCGTGTTGCGGATTTATGTGCAGATGAAGTGAACAGCTGGCTCGGATGCAAATGTTCTTTATAGATCCGTTTCGTTAGATACAGACTGATTTTTCCATTCGCATCTTAAGTGAGGCGAGCAGACCGGACGTCAGGCCGTGCGTTCCCTGCGCCTAATCCTTCTTTTACATTTTTAGTCATACTCCCATTAAAGCAGTAATTAATGCGCACATCCACACGGGAATATGCTGGCACGGAAAGGGGGGGACACTGAAGCAAAACGTGCACATCGACCCCCCCCCCCCCCCCCAGTAAAATGTTTGTGATTCAGGATCCTTGCACTGAAAAACACCAGGACTGTATCTTTACGCTTTCTGCAGCCTTATATGGACACGCAGAGGAGTGAACAGAAGGGTTAATGTCATTTTAAACAGCTTCTTATAAGGAGGTTTATTTAACCAGAACTCTAAAGCCTTTTGAATTAAGCTCGTTTTTAAACACAAATTCCCTTTCTTCTTCTTCAAAGGCCCCTGAGAAGGCCATATTTTATTAATTTTCCACTCGCGTAAACACGCGTGCAGACGGGAGTGCTGCTGGTCAAATGCAAAGCAATAAAGGAAAAATAAATAATATGTGCATATTTGCCAACACAGCTCGCTTTGTTCCTCCAAATTTGACCCGTGCGCTTTTTAATAACAGATGTTGTGATATGGAGCAAAACACGCAAGGCAGGATGTGCACACACAATCGCAGACAAAATGCAAGTAAACGAGCAGAAAAAAATATCAACCCTGCACCATGCAACTTCTCTAAATCACGCCCCGCCTGCACACGGAGGAAAAAAAGAGGGTGAGCTGCGTGATGGTTCTGCTATATTCTCCTCTTACCTTCTTATACAAAGCGAGAGAAGGAGAAAAAAAAAGAATCAGTCAAGAGCCTCCTCTTTCTCACGCAGAAAGGTGCAGAGGAATGCCTGAAGTTCAGAGAAGGCTGGCGGGTATGAAATCTTTCGCCTCGGGGGCAAACCGGCGGCTTCTTTTCATTTCAAGCGCTTTATCGATTCGCCGTTGTCATCTTTGGCGACGCAGAAGGACACTTGAAAGAATTTCTGATGGGGCTGTGATGTGAGAAACAGGGGTGACCTGTCTCTGCTGATGCTCTCTCCTGATTCTTAACGAGCAACATCAAGCCCCCACAGCGTCAGTACAGTTTGGACATTTTCAACTTTTTCCTCCTCCTGCATACTGGAGAGGACTTTAAATCACTCTTTCCCCCTTTTTTTTCCGTGTGTATCAGCACGCATCCAAGACTCCACTTTAAAGAGGAGAGGTGATGGACTGCCCGGCAAAGGCAGCCTCAACAGATGCACAGAATCTAAAAAACTTGGAGTTCCATTTAAGTCTGGCTCCCTTTTAAGAAATGTGGGAACTTCAAAATAAAACTTTAATACAAAACTATCTGCATTTTCCCCCTCATATGATTCATAAATGTGCAGACTGTAGATTATCTAAGAACAGACACAGTGCACATTTTGTGATGCATAAAACACAGCCTTAATATCTAGATCTTTAAGGCCTAATTTAATTCTTGTGTCAAAACAGGCCGTTTTACAAAGTTTGTATCTGTGCTCCATTTCCTGCCAAATTGCACTCAGACACTAGTGTATTGAACATATTTTTGCAATCAATCCTCAATTTATTAAAAGCAAATAGAGAGGTGATTTATTATGATTTATTTAGTCCTGTCTGTGCAGCCTTTGCAAAAGACATCAATTAAATTACAATTCCATCTCACACAAGGACAAATCTTAAAGGAGCCATGTGTCTGATGTCTCTCCTCACATCGTGCATGCCCTTCTGTATTTATTCCTGCAAGACCATCGTCTATAAAATGACTCCAAACATGTCTCCCACAGCTTTCAGTGAGATATACAAGGCCTGCCGTTATACACTGTAATCATGCTGTTGCCTCCTGATGCTTGAGTAATGCGTGTGTGTGTGCATGTGAAGTGGTGCCATTATTCAGGGTTTGCAATTTGCCTGCACAAAACCAGCCGGATTTTCTCCTCCTTCTCCTTCTCCTTCTTTTTTTTTCTCAGTTTCAGCCTCAAACCACAGGCGATTGTCGCCTAGCGTTCTGTCTGGCCAACACTCTGTGGCCGTGTAATAAAATGTGGAGTCAAATTGGTGTTTTCCAAAAGCCACAAATCTTTTAAACAAATCAGTTTATGTACTGCTAATATGTTAGAAATACAGTAATGAGTGGGAATTTAGTTTTTTATTGCAGAGGGTGTGACTTTCTCTCTCTTCTCGAAAAAGGAGGAGAAATATAAGAAAGACAAATCGAGTCTCCTTTGAGGCAGAAATATCCTGCGTGTGTGTGTGTGTGTGTGTGTGTGTTTCCATTTGTCAAGTATCACTCCAGGAACGTTATTAGCGAAAAAGCTGCCTGTAAATTAAGCAAATTAAAAGGGTGGCTCTTTGATAGCTCTTGAGCTTGTTGAGCGGCTTTATTCCTGATCCTTGCTATTCCAGCTCTGTCACAGTACCAGAGGGAGACGAGCTGCACCAGCACTAAGCACTCCAGCCCAGCAACATGCATGGCTTGTGGTTTTTCAGAACGCTTACACGCACAGCTTCCACGATAGGCTATACCCTCACTTCTCCCGACATGCCCGGCTAACGTGGTGTATATTTAAAAAGTACTCAGCTCTTCGTCTTTGTCTTTCTTCTGTAATTATCCTATCCTCGGCTTCCAAAGAAAACGCTTAGCTGATGTCATCGTGGTTTTGGCCCCCCGACTGCTCTAATATTAATCCCATGCATGAAGCGGCTTCAAATGAACGAGGATTACTTTGAATTAAACTCTGGTCCGTGTTTTTATGTGAACACATTAACTCCTGTCATTGCTGGTCAGTCAGACGAGCCCGTCTCCATTCCTCTTGACTTTGGACATGACATGGCTTTGGTGCAGTGAGATTAAAAATGTCCGAGAGACTTGCACAGCCACACACAGACGAGACAGCACAGCGTTGGGTTTTTTTTGTTTTTTTATGGCATGCAGTAGTTGATCTCGGGGAAAGTAATAGTCGGTGCATGCATAAACACATGCGGCCCCCCTCAGCCTTAATCACAGGTGCGAGCTGGCCAATAAATTGCTCAAGCAGGTCTCTGATCAATTACATGAAAAATCAATGGGAAGCTGCCACTAACCTGCCTGAGGGGAAATCGGCCAAGAATGAAATTGGTGTGATAAAATGACTATGATGCCTCCCACCCTGTCGATAACATGTAAAACAGTTCGGCTACATGCTAACTCTCCTGTCAGCAGACCCGAGGTGCACCCGAAGGTCACAACTGGAATCAGCTTAGTCCTAATTGGTCCACTGTGGCAAAGAGAGAGAGAGAGAGAGGGAGAGAGAGGGCAAAGATGGAGCTGGTGAGATATGGAGGCTGATTCAGACAGTGAGGGTTATAAGTGTCAAATTAAACTTAACGTTACTCTTCCTTTTTCTGTGGTTAACTAAATGTCCTAACCTTCCCTCTAACAGAAGGTCCTTACTTTATTTCAAAATAAAAGCAAAAGGTTAAATTCATAAAGCAAGTGAAGTACTCTCAGCTTAAGACAGCACAACAATTCAAAATAAAAGCCTGACTATTTTGATTTAAAAATAATGGAATTTCAAACATGCGATTAATCGAGATTAAAACATTTAATCATTTTTGACAGCCAAAGTTTAAACACATTTTTAATTCATTTTGTTGATCGTGCATTTTCAGTTTTAAGTCTACAACCTTCTCTTTCAGCCTGGATTGTGAACTAAAATGAACCGAATCTCTGCAAGATGAGAGGAAAATGTACGAATATGGAAGTAAGCGATGGAAAAAAAATGATTTGGATTAAGGAAAACTGAAGGAGAAAATAAAATAGAGTAGGATGCAGATGCTAAAGATCATCTCCAAAAGGTAGATAAAGAACGACAAAGATAAAAGATATGAGGAGAGAGAGAGAGGGGAGGGAGAGAAACGAGGGGAGGAGGGAGGGGAGGGCGTCTAATCTGAAATCAGGATGCTTGTCCCTGGTCCTGTGTTCTGATTAGTTCCAGTCTTTCATGCTCGTCTCTGCTTTTCATGGAGCCACATCGCCCCGCTGAACTGTACATACGAGCACACAGCTTCACCACAACACAGCGACCAACGCCATGCAAGTCGCTACACTTACAAGTGACACATGAGAACATCGGGCGATGGAACCCGGGTCAACATCGACTCACGCTGTCAGCACGTGTAGTACATCTCTGTGTCACATCCCTCATATGTGGCTGACTTTAAGGAACAGCATTATAACTGGAGGAGTGTGCTTCACATGTCGACCCTCAACGTCTGGTTGGCCTTTCTCTTCAGAGCAGCGCTTCAGATTAACTCACCCGTCAGAGAAGAAACATCCCAATAAAATGTTTAAAGAGGGAGATGGATGCTGACTCATAACTCTACCTGCTTGATGTGAGACTTTAGGGTTTGTTTTGGTAGGAACAGGAAGTGGAAATGCCTCATTTAAATGCAGGTTTGGGTGTCAGGAAGTAGTCCATGCACAAATCTGACTGGATTCAAAGGGAATCATTTCTTCTACATCTCTCAAACAGTAGTCTTCACTGGGGTTGGGTTTATAGGAGTCCACACTGCAGGCTCAGGGACACAAGGGAGGTTGACGTATGGAGAACTGACAGCAAGCAGGAAGGAACACTGAGACTAAATCACACACCGATGAGACAGACAAGAAGACACAAGTGAAACCTAACAGAGAGGGAAACACACAAAGGGAGGAAGTAAGACGAGACATTAGGGATGTAAAGATTCATCCTGAGGCAGTTAATTTAAAAACCGATTCAAAGGTGTCAAGGTTCACATCGGTACTCTGAAAAATGAATCGCAGTAATATCATGAGCATCAGCAGCTGTAGAGCAGAGGTGGTTGGTTGTAACAAGAAGGCGTTATCATGGCAGCTGCGGAGAAAGATTCTGAAATCGAGGACGCACCACCGTCATTTAAAAAGAGGTGTGGAAGCATTTTGGTTTCTCCGAGACAGAAAACGACAAAAAGACAAAAACTGTGTGCAAATATTGCAAGAAGACGGGGAAGTTTCTCAGTCTTCAGTCTCATTTTGTAAAATAAAAAATGAGAGTGTATCGTATTGTGAGTTGAGTGAATCGTTACATCCCTGCGACACATGACACACAGGGGCAAGAACTACAGAATAAAACAGGAAACACTCACAGACAAGACGAGGGAAATGCACACACAAGGATACAAATGAGAAAATAAAACAGGAAGCATGAGACACTTAAACCAGGAATATGTTCAGAAAATACAAACGGGTAAGATCAACGAGAGGGAAGAACAAAACAAATGACACAGGAAATGAATTAGAACAAATCTGAGACTGAGTTTAGTGAAAGAATTATTAGTTAATGCACACTCTTTCCGTCCAAACGAATTGATTGACGGCTCACTTTCGGCATTTGGTACATTCCCTTTCCGTCAAGATTCTGGCGTTTGTAAATGTGTTTGGGGACTCTGGTGGAAAAAAAAAAAAATTTCTGCCGTTTAGTAAATTTGTCTCAGCGCTCGTAAAAGTGTTTTGCATCTTGTACAATTGTTTTCTAAAATGTAAATTTGTCTGAAGCTTTTTGCAAAAGTGTTTCACACTTTCTGTTTTTGGGTTTCTTCCTCTCCGCCACCAGAAGAAGAAATGGTGTTGGAACATCTCCGATTTTCTGTGTGACTCTGTCATCAGTGTCTGTGTGTTTGTAGGGTTTCTGTGCAAGTAGTGTAGTAGAGCGAGAGAGAGAGAGAGCAAGCGACAAGCGAGACGGTGTGTGAATGAGGAGGGTGAGGTGGGGGTGTCTAATCCAGTCCCAGTGTGAAACTGTTGACATTTGTGCTTTTTTTTCCCTTCATTATGTGACTGGGGCTGTTTTGCGCTGGATTAGCTACAAATCTCCCATGCAGCACATTCAGCATGCCACTAGTAGTTTAACTTCATTAATAATGGATGAAGAGATTGTAATCCAGGAGTAAGAGAGCATGGAGGAGCGCCATACACGGCGAGAGAGAGAAGGCGAGAGAGAGAGAGAGAGAGAGAGAGAGAGGGAGGGGGCACCCCTCTGCTAGAATCCAGTTTTCTTCTTCAAAGTCGACCCCTGTGACGCCGAGCACGTTACCTGTTATTGCTCCCCGCATGTAATATTGCATCAACACCTTTGTCTCAGGTTGTAATTTGCCTGGAAAGCCCCCCCCCCACACCCCACCCCCCCCCCCCCCCCCCCCCCCACACCCCCACACCCCAC
Source organism: Labrus mixtus (assembly GCF_963584025.1). NCBI lineage: Eukaryota > Metazoa > Chordata > Actinopteri > Labriformes > Labridae > Labrus > Labrus mixtus. The sequence goes on along the minus strand of NC_083621.1, from coordinate 2,353,919 downwards.
CCCAAACGTTAGGGGTGTGTAATCAAATGCATGGAGGGGTGAGGTTAAAAAAAAAAAAAAGAGGGGGGGTGAGAGACTCCTGAAGTCTCAGCGGTGCATATAGTATCTATCATTGATTGTGTTTACTCAGGCTTCTCATTGCAGACTATTATGGTAGACCGGGGGGGGGGGGGGCACACACACCCGGGCCTAACAGCAGGACAGAGGGGGGGGATTAAAGGTTTACATATTCACCATTTTTCTCTCCTCCGTCATCTTTGATGTCCTGCAAAACAATCGAAAGAGACTCTGAGAAACAATAAGGGATGTTGGAGTGAAAATGATCTTTAAATGGTTTTAAAGATCATTTTTTGTAGAGGGACAGGAAACGTTGGGAGGAGAGAGAGTGGGGGCGACTGTAGCCTCTATACACGGGACATGTGACATAACTGCTCGGCTATTAACAAAATAATCAGCTCGTCTCAACCTCCTCTCTGCCCTGATCACAGAGGACCCCCTCTCACCTCCTCCACCTCTCCTTCCAGTTATTCCTTCATTCCCTCTTCAGTAACCGCCCTGAACCATCTTAAACAGACACTGCACACTAACACCTGTTTGTTTGTATGAGTTGCTGGTTTTAGCAGTCCCCTTAATGTGCCTGTACCATGTGCTTTAGGGCTCACTTACATGAGGCCCAGTTGCCCCTTACCGTGCTTAAGCATGATTGCCCTCCTTCCACATTCCCCCGCCGGCCTGCCCTCACACCGCTCCAGGACTAACCGGGCCTGAGCACGGTTACATCTTGTGTACAACACATGCATGACTTTATGTAATCATGAAGCGTGCTTACAAGTTTACAAGACGAGCAGACTCCAGGGACTCAGCGCAGTGTCCGCAAATCGGAGAACAACACAGAGAACATGACCACTACTTTACATACTTTGAGGCTTATTTTGAGTCAGTTTGGTCAGATACAGTCAAAACACTCCGGGTTCTCTCTCTAATGATAATGGACACTTCACGTCCACGTTGTGTACCCGTGCTTGTGCATGAACTCTACCATGCCGACGCAAACCTCTTCCAACCATGCCAGGGTCAAGGAAGTGGATCGGAGCACTCACACTAGTCAAACGGACTGGACTGTACAGGTGAAGCGAGCTTAGAAACAGGACGGATTGCCAAGTGTGAGAGCGCCATTAGTGTGTTTATAACCTAAGCGGTGTGTATTGTTTGAGCCTTTCCAAAGGAGAGAAAACAGAAAGGTTTTGTAGCTGCTGATGTGAGATTGTACCGCACAGAAAGACGTGAAACAGAAGATATTTCAGAGTAGCTGCAGGGATGAACCATCAACATCTTTGCTCTCAAATAGGCGTGATCGTTTGATTAATATGTAATTAACTACACTGATAGAAACCAGAACCGTACAAATGGCACAGGTGGAGATCTCTTTAGGCACAACAGCAACAACAACAACAACAATAACCCGAGAAGTTTCTGAGAGCCACCTGTTTGTAAATTTCCTGCTTCAGTTGATATGAAGTCTTGTTTGTTCTTGTCGCTCTGAAAGCGTTCACATCACTTCCTCTCACCACTTGAAAGTCAGATCACCTCGGGCGGGTTTTATGACGAGAAAATTAATCAAAGCGTTCGCCTGCTGAGCATCAAAGAGACATGATAATTACACTGTATTAATCCCACGGAGCACCTTAGGGTGATAAGTGAAAATCTGACAGGTGATTATATTTATGTGTCCGTAAAGCTTTTTGTGTCTGTAAAGCTTTTCATGTCCTTAAAGCTACCTGCAGCTGTAAACAAACACAGAACATGTGAGGGGATTTGTGGCCCCATTAGAAGAAGATAGGCACCTTGTTTTATTTTTTGTATATAATCATGAAACTGTGACCTCCACATGACCACAAATGACTCGATAACTTAAACACGGCAGCTCGTCATTGGCCCTGAGATCCAAACTACGACTCTGATGCTAGCTCTGTAGCCTCTGTAGTTTTAATCTTGAAGGGCTGTAGTTCAAATTAGTAAAAATAAATGTGCTTCAACTTTTAATATCTTTATGAAACGTGGGGGTGCAGGATAGGACAGGTGACCTTCTTTGTCATAGTGACAAGAAAAGAACATGTGGCAAACATGAAAAGACATCAAAACAACTTGGTTTGGATGAAGTAGCTTAAAATGAAGTGTGTTAGGGGCACCCAACCTTTTCAACTTGGAGCCCCCCCTCTTCTATCTAAAAATAAAGCTGAGGCCGCCCATGACCCACATGAAAAAAAGGTGAAATGTTCATTATTTTCATTGATAAAATCCCACCAGAAAAGGCCTACACACAAACTTGTAACTAAAAGAAAGATGCTAATCTAACTTTGACAACCTCAGAGCAGACAGAGCCTCATGCCCCCCCCTCTCCACCGGAAGATCTTAGGGGACCCCCCTTTGGCTGACCCTAGTTTGGGAAGCAATGGCCTCGACTATTTTGAATCTGTGTGTACAAAATATACAATCTGAACAACTAGATCCACAGACAGTACTTTTTAAAAACCACATAGGACCATAGACTGTAAATCTTAATGTTTGAAGCCTGAGTGACGTCACAGCAGGGGGCTCTGGAGGCTCTTTGGCAGCAGCTGCCATGTTGGAAATCCTGTCTCAGTCTAACTTTCAGTCAACCTAACGACAGGCTGAGAGCTGGAGCTGAACCGTTACATCGCGCCCACCTGTCAATCATGTCACCTACACACCTAACTATGGAGAACACGTATCGATCATAAAATCAAAACTGAGCCGTTTAAAAAAAAAAAAAAACACCCCCGTACAGTGTGTGCAAGTGATGACACTAACTAATCAGACATATTTAGTGTTAAGTAGCAGGCTGTAAACATTTTATTTATGCTGTAAAAACAGCTTTTTTGCCTGTGGTGTGTATGTGACTTCATGTGTTCCTGAAGCCTGCCTCTAGTGGACACAAGATGAACTGCAGGATTTTGCACTTGAGTTGCACTTTATCAGCAGACAGATGTCAACAGACAGGCAGTGTCCGAGTCAGTGTCAGATCAGATCATTACTCCTGCCTATCCTCTGCTGAAATGTTGAATGTTCAGTCTTCTGATTACCCGCTTTTTTTTCCTTTGGGAGCCGTCCCATTATGAAAGACGGTTTACACATTTCTAGCCAATGAGAAGCTACAAAGCCGGTTGTGGGTTTTATCACTTTGCTCAAGGGCACAGCAGCTGTTGTTGTTGAGGTAGCGGCGAGCACGTTTACTGTCCCAGCAGCGAGCATCCAGTCTCAACCTTCCCTGTGTAACCATCAGATCATGTAATTAGCTGCAGGCTGTCGGAGGTGCAGGGAATACCAGGCGGACAGCTTTGATGTGTGAGGTGCCACATTGCTGCAAATAAAAGCTTAATGGGCGCAGCTTAGGTGATGTCATAGTTCATTGTACTGGCAGTTGCCAGCCTCATAAATAATACTTAAGATTGTTTCCAAGTACGTCTTCTGACTGACGTGTCAGTGTGCTTCGGGCTGGCGCTGCTGACCCCTGGCATGCTGTGAATGTCACACAACAGTTTCCATTGTGATGAACAGACAGAACACACACACACACACACACACACCAATAATGCAATACATGACTTTCATCACTAAATGAGTTTTCCAACGTTTGAGAAAGAGTCTTACAAATGTCGGTTTAAAATAAAAGATGTGGCAGTTTGTCACTGTCAAAACAAAAAAACACTTTCAGAGTTTGAAGAGAGGATCTAGAAGGAAATCAAAAGTTTTTTTTCCAACTTAGTCACACAACACTTCTGTCACTCATCACAGCAGATTCACAGACACACACACACACACACACACACACACACGTAAACTGCAGAGAGAGTGATGAGGAAAAAGGCTGCCTGGCGTAAACCCTCACAGATGGATACTCTGGGGAAAATGAAGTTTTCAAGCCAAGAAGCTGAAATTCTTCTTTTAAAGCAGCCCAAGCGTTTAAATAGTTTGTTCTAAAACATTATGACTAAAATACTAACTATCGACAAACCTTAATGTGAATAAAAAACAAAAAACTCAAAGATTTATTGTGATTGAAATGTCCCCTCTGGAGAGTTAAAAAGTGTTGCGACAGACGATCGCTTTCTTTAAAGGTGTTTTTGTTTTTGATAAGTAGTTACATCACCTCAAATATTTCCAACAGTTATCAGAGAAATCCTTCATTTCATATTTGTAACGGGACGTGTCTTTCTTATGGGCCGCCATGACAGACAGGACAAGTTAAATCGTTGCCATGGAAACCACGGATGTTACGTCACATAAGGAAGCGTGAGCTGCTCCTGAAAGCTGCCGTACTGTTGCTGTTTGTGCTGCTGTGATAAAAACATCATGTCAATTATACTCTGATACGTTAGCTCGTCTGTAAACATGTTCTCTTCCTCAAGTCGGTTTCACCTGGTCGTCATGACTACGGTCGTCTAAGAGTTCGTATTCATCGTGGATGGGAGGGGAGTAGCAGAGAGAATCACTCCCATGATTCCCCGCTAGCCTCCACGTCATCTTTTGTTATTGTAGTATTGATTGAGCGCCCCCTGGTGGCAGAATCGACATACTGTATCTTTAAGTCGACATTTGTAAATAACTGTTTTGGGTCCAAGCATCACCTAAAAACCTGAAGGTATTCAATCTAAAAAGATTTAAAAGAACCAAAACCCTTGTTTTGGAAGTGCGATCCAGCAAAGATTTGGCTTTTTTTTGCTTTAATAAAGATTATTAAGACATTGATTTAATATTCTCTAGCCATGGTGTCTTGCTGGAGGACACATAAGCTGTGGCTGCGATCAAACCTCTTAATCTTTTGGCTCCACAATGGTCTCTGTCATCACATCACATCAAGTCCAGCCTGCCACTCCCTACTTTGTCCCCGCTCTCCACACTTCACTCTTTCCCCTATATATCATCGGACCTCCATATGACAACCGATGAATCATACGCGCACCAGAAAATAGATACCTGCTCGACGCTATATGCAGAACATCGTTCTAAAATAAAATTCTGTACAGCAATAACCTCGTCATGAGAGGGACATGTCTGCGACGGCTGCCTCTACATGATACGAGTGTTAATGCTGAGTACAAAGTTACATCTGGTCCCCCCTGACTGAGAGCAAAGCTAGCCTGCTGACACCGAGGCTGCAGGCGGATCTGGAGCCTGGATCGCCTGTGCTTTCCGTGTCTTGGGGGGCTGCAGTGCATGCGACGCGTCAGCCAAGGCCACATAACCTCCCCTGGAGCATTCTCCCCTCTCTCTAATGTTTCAATTAATTGCAGGGCTGTCACGAACGGTGTTCTGCTAACAGGAAACACATTGGCTTTTAGGCGTGAAAGCCCAGATTGTTGATAGATGTAATTAGAAGTGTTAAATCTCGTTCCAGATCGTTTCACACAACTGCGCCCCCCCCCCCCCCCCCCACCCTCTGCACCCCTCCACTCTAAATATATGCCTAACAGGATTTACTGTAAGCACTTCACATATTTATCCAGTTTTAATATTGTTTGGTAAATGTAACGCTGATTAATTACCATTTTAGAGACGATGTTTTTCCAAAACAGCCCTGCAAACATGCTTCACTCTGAATGTTTTGAAAGATGTTGATAGTACAGTTCAGAACTACAGGTGAAAAGGGGTAACAAACCGCCTCGAGCAGAGCACCAGAGCCAACAACAGCATTACGTGTTGCTCAAGCGAACTTTAATAGACGCCATCATGTATTCGTTCAACCCCCCCCCCCCCCCCCCCCCCCCCCCACCCCCCACCCAGCTTTTCATAGCGAATCTGGCAGATTCTGACAATATGACCTTCCGGTCACAAGAAAGCTTCTCTAACCTTCAGGCTACTCCAGAGCTGGAATACTTGTGTAATGAAAAGGGGATGAGAAGAAGTTTATTATTTGAAAAGGGGAAAATATCTGAGGAGTGGGAGAGAAAAGAAAGCATGGGAGTGGAACCAAAGCCTTCATTATATGAGTGATAATGCCTCATGTGACGGATCACGCAAACGCTGTGCATCCCTGGTGGTGCACATGACTTCACTTTGCATGCGTGGTGGAACAAACACCCAACTCTAAGGCTCTCTCTTTACCTTTGCAGAATATATCATACATTTTCTTTAATAATTATGACACTCCCAAAATGTGATTATCTAAATAAATGTGTGTTACTGCATCACATTACATCTTGGCGAGTTTCAGCTCCGGACGACCCTTTGAACCCGTCTCATATCTTGACAGAGTCATCTGATATTCACTGTCAGGAATACATAAAGTTTGATTATTAAAGCCAAACACAGAGAGGTTACGTCGCTGACAAATAGGACCTGAGAGGTTTCAGAGTAAAATCCTTATATGGAACCTTTAAAAAAAGAGCGCAGCATCGAGCGACAGTGAAAGTGGTTAGAACTGTGCACCTCAAATGCCTTCATACGCTCTTGTGATGTTTTCTGTTTCTAAGACTGACTGCGGGAGTATCACTGAACTCTGCCACGATTGGCAGCCTGAATGGAAATCAACTGAAGTGATGCAACAAACCCTGTTTTTTTGTTTTTCTCCTGTGGCATTTGCCAACAAGTAATTGATGCAAAGATCTTCTATTTATTACAGCGATATTGAATGTTATTGAGCCTTGTTGGAGCAAGAATGGAGGATAATGCAGCACCGAAAAAGACACTTAAAGGCATGTAGTAGTGACGTAACAAATCTGACAGGTACACTTACTCTTCTAATCACATGTGAGCAGTTTATAGTTCATATTTAAAGTTTTATTTTTGGGCTTATTTTAGAGACAGGACAGTGGTAGAGTCAGAAATCAGGGAGGGAGAGAGAGTTTTAGGGATGAAGGAAAGGAGCCCACATGGGGCACACGCACTAACCACTACGCTACCGCTGCCCCTATATTTCATATTTAACATAATGCATATCCGTGCATTCAGGGACAAAGCTTGGGATTCTGGGCCCAAAGAGAAATTACATTTTTATTTAGGTTTGTCTGTTCTTCCCAAACCACAACTAACCCTGATCCACAGCATCAATAACCACAAAAATGACCTTCATCTCTCTGTATACACACTCTGGTCCTGAAACAAACATTTAAAACGTACTAAGGTGCAAGTGTACATTTAATGAGATGATCCAGAGAATTAGCATAGAGGCTAATCTGGGCACATCAGAAATGGATTGGCTAAATACAGGCGACCAGAATCCGTCCTCACTAGATTTTACTGTTTCATCAGCCTGCACTCGTCTCCTTTATAACCGCCAAACCCTACAGAACCACATGTTGCTTGCATGCCAAAGAAAATCAGAGTGTGTGAATGTACTTGTCTGCACTGGTGAGCGTACAGAATAGTCAAATGGCAGCTTCTCATTTTAGTCGGCGCTTACTGTCCATTTTGGAAATAGCCAGACAAGAACAAAAAAAACACCCAGGCATCTTACAGATACAGATACGCACTGGATCCAAATTCAAACCTCAGTGGCTTGTCATCTTTAAAACAAAGCGAAGTCAAAGTAACATCCCCTTATCAACATTTACAGTAGATACATCAAATGGAAGTTGGATTTTCTGCAAAAGAGGTCGCCATATATTAGGATAAATGTTGTTAATTTCCTAAATTTTGTAGGCCTGATACCTATCAATTTAAAGGTCCTGAGCCCAAACGTTCAAAGTATTACTTTACGGAAAGTAACATTAGTTTGATATGATTACTTGTCATTGTTAGTAGATTAAAACACAAACTGTTATGACTATTTTCATGACTAAAGGGAGAGGATACGATTTAATCTTTGAATGATTTCATGGAATTTATTCAAATGTATTTACTTCAATCAATAAAAAAAAATCTGGCTATTTGCAAAGAGCACTTCCTCTCATAGGGAGCAGTTATCGAAACCACTTAAAGATTTTTATATCCAGTAGCAAATGTTGGAGACAATGAGGTGGGCATCTTCAAATAAATCACACCCTTTCTACTTTTGTTTGAAAAACTGAAACAGGAAGATAAAATGTTTACAGACCGGATTTGCTGCCATTGAACGGTGGGCTTGAGGTAATGATTGATTGCTATTTTCCAATGGCCAGTGAGACATGAATTCAGCTGAGGGGTGACAGGTTGCAGGTCCGTGATCCTCGCAAAGAGAACCGCAGATCCTCTCGAGTGTTGAAGGCTTGGCCCTTACAGTCCGACTGAGTCTTAACCCCTTCCACGGTGCTCACGGTTTATAACACACTGCTTTCTGATCACTGGACCTGAAGGCCAGTTCAAATACCGCCAGGTCACCGGGGGGCCCATATTAACAGAACCACAGGCTTTGTCACCAATCCCACTCAACTTCAAGGATCTTTAGGCGAAACAAATCGATCAACTCCTGACTCCATAACTGGCCTGTTGCCGTGGAGAAGGGAAAAAAAAAAAAACACTATCAAGAAGATATTTCTCTGTGCAGTCCCATCACTCACCCTTACCCGTGACTCAAAGAAAACAATGAGTTGTTACACCAGGGATGTAATGTTGGAAAATACAAAGAATGGTTTGGAAAGATCCGGCATCAGAGAAGAACAAGATATGCAAATTATGACATTATCAACAGCTTTGCAAGATTTCATGGTAGGTTCTAACAATTCAGAGTAAAAGAAATTGCACGATTGACATCAGATGTAAAAACTGAAAATGTCTCCTTATTCTAAGGCTGGGGAATTAATCGAAAATTAATTGAAACCGACATTCAGAACCTCTAACCGACGTAATCTTGCCCATGTCAATTATTTTGATTATTTTAAGGGCGCATGACGAAACGTCCAATCTGCGACATGGAAGCAATGTCTGTCATTTGGACGCATTTAGGGAAGACGACACCGAACAAAAAGAAGTCAAATGTAAACACTGAGGAAAAACTGTGCAAGAAATGCAATGATTTCAGTTGGAAATATTCAATAAATAACCACAAAATAGTTCATCAGATATGAACTCTGTCATTAGAAAAAATATCCCAGCTTTAATAGTTGAGCATATTTACAGTTGAGACAAATGAGGACAAAAACCCAAAACCAAATAATCGTTCATTAATCGTAATCGAGGAAAAATGCTCAATTAAGCGTGATATTGATTTGAGGTCTTATCACCCAGCCCTACCTTATTCCCTCCCAAGAGGTGAACATTTCAAACATGCCTACTTTGCTTTGTGTCCTGGTACCCAATCAGATATCAGTCCAATTACCTCAGCATACAACCCACAGATCCCTCTAGCTTATGAACCTGAGAAGCCAAATCAAAGGCTGGATTGGAGTCCGAACATACCCTTCATCTGTAGTTTAATAAAGTCTACTGGTGGTACACCACATAACAGATGTAGTTGTCATTTTTCAAAGTCTAATATAAGTGGCTTTGGTAAAAAGGTCAGGTTGGAGACTGACTCCGTGAGCAGGCTCTTCAATTGTCACCATTGCTCAGTGTAGAAAAGCCTCAAATGAAAATGTTTAATCTGTTTGTTTTATAACTTTCCACAAAATGCATCCTGTGAAATTCTTCCACAAAAAAAATGTAGACATTAAGCTTTACATCTGAAACTCTTAAAACAGTGAAGTACTCCTTACGGTTGCTTCCTTACGTCTGTGTTTCTGCCCATGCAATATAAGACCAAAGCAGTGCAGTAAAGGGCAGATAGCTATTGGTGTCTCAGAAGGTCACGGATGAGGCCTCTATGTCCTTCCTTACTCTCTGTCGGCATGCTTTGGAGCACCCTTGGCTCTACTGATAGGTTGCCTCCCTGCTGGGACACAAAGCAACTCTGTCTTGGCTGCGAAGCTGGAACTCAGAAAGGCAAAGGCGTCAGCTATGCAGCTCCCAGCAGGGACAGTGGAGCTGTGGAAAGGGGGCAGCGTGGTTGGAGGAATGAGTGTACCACCTGTTCACCTCAGCTACACATCTAGAGCTTGGAAGGAGTGAACGGGTGTTTCCGTTAAACATGGAAACAGCTCTGACTTTTTACTGTCCTCAAAGAACAAAGTGGCCACAGTAATGGTTGAGGATTAACAGGGATGTTCATTAATACCCATGGCTCAAACAGTACTTAATGTGCTGAGATTTCCACCTTTTTAAACACTACTGCCTTAACAATGTCTCTTCAAATGCACTGGCTACCATCACTGAGGTTTGGCTAAAATCCACTTTGACACCTGATAGGTTACAATACAAAACATCCGACTGTTACTGTATATTTCTGTGCAATACAATATCGTACGATACGTTTCTGTTCAATATGATACCATACCATATGATACTGTATGACATGATAGGTTACAATAAGATATGATACCTTAGGATGTGATACTGTACAATGCAGTGCTTTACAGTAAGATACCGTAGAATATGACGTATGGTCGCATACACTACGATACATTCCACTGTACCAAGTTACACCCAAAGGTCATGGCTAAAACAAGCGACAGCCTCAGTTGTTGAAAAATAAAGCCAATGCAGAAGTGCAAAAAAAAAACTGCAGTTCCTTGAGTGTCCACTTGAGGCTGGCTATAAAAGACTTGAAAGCCAATACACACCCCATATTAAAATATCTGTTTTTACAGCAGGAATTAACATGTTTACATCCTGGTACAAAAAACAACATTGATCTTATACGTTGATGGCTTTATCAGCACACACTGTATGGTGGGTGAATTTTGTAGAACTCTGCTGTTTTGATTTTTTGCAGGATAAGAGATATGCATAATTAGAGGCGTGACAGATGTGACTGCAAGCGGCCATGTTGTAGTGATTTGTCAGGAGGCTTTTTGCTGCCTCGGCTCCAGCTCTTTAGTTAGCCATAGTCAGCATTTCTAACCTGGCGGCCACCATGGATAGGCTTCCCAAACAGCTCTTCAGAAACCCATTGGTGACACCACTCAGGCCACTCGTCCATGTTCATTTACAGTCTATGGGCTGAAACCGACTTTGACACCCAACTTCTTTTGGCCCCTTTCAGTCTGACCCCATAGAAATGTCCCAACTTTTCTACCAGAAATGGCCTCCCTGGCTACACACATTCACATTCATCTCCACTGTTGTTAAGAGAAACCAACCTCCACTGTTTTTTTTTTAGAAACTGAAAGATAACTGTGGTCTCCATTGTCAAGGCCAACATGTCCTGACCCATCCCCACCCACTCCTACCTACTTACTTAGCCTTTGACTTTTTGACTCTTTGATGCCAAAGATCCTAATCCGTTTGTTACAAGTGGAAAATTATCTAAATTTGGACTCATGTTTTTGGGGCATTTGCTAAAACTGCAGACCTTGTTGTTTTTATGAAGAAAAGTCTCAGTAAGATAAGCTTTTTTTTACAGTCTTGAATGGTCAATTCGATGACAATTGCCAAATATTTTATCTTGTTGTCATGGCAACAACATTTGACTTTGGTGCTTAAGAGGATAATACTTCCCCATTTGGTTTAGCATTTTATAAACAGCGTATTCTAGGTCTCACACAAACAAAGCTATGGTTATAAAACTTCAATGGCAGCCATCTTTTCACTGTAAGGGCATTGAAATGAGATAATGTTTAGTCACTCTTAGTCCATCAAGTCTACCCACTCAACCACTTTTCACACTTACCGTCCTCTACTTCTAACTCTTCACCCTCGTTCATCCCAAAGCTCCCCTTAAAGCACTTTTACAAGGTGAGAAGTGCCAGATCCAACAACAATTGAAAACGGAGCTGGTGCATCAGCTGTAGCCATCAATCATACTTCGATCAATCACTGTCAACCTGGCCCCGCGCCAGCCTCACACCAGTCTCTCCGCCGCGCCCTCGGCATGTAGCCCCCAGGAATGCTGGGTAATGAGGGATGGCAAGGGGCATCCAGGCATCCGATTACGAGCCATGTTGGGAAGAAAGGAAAGATGTGTCATGTGAGGGTGTGTGAGCTTGTTTACATTTGCTTGTAAGGGATTCAGCTTCTGTTTTCATCCTGAGGAGAATGAAACTTCCAGCATGGCAGACATTGTAAGGAGAAGAACGGTCGCAGGGAGGAGGTGATGCATGAATGAAGTTTATGACTGGGGATTACTGCTGACTTGTTGGGTGATAAGAAATTGTTGTGGTGGTGTTTTAACTTCTGAGGACCTGTCAATCAAATACTAACTGATACTGTGTCAGCCTTTATATTTTTCTGTCTTTAATGTTTTTGCTTCTTGATCTTTACCTTTTAGAAATTAGCATCTTAAATATCTAGCAATATGTTGGCAAATCCTGCATCTACCATAAAGACAAGCACTACATTGACTATGTGACTTCTGAAGCTCTTGGAAAGAGCCTCAAGCGCACAAGCAGTTTTTTAAACTTCTGCATTGGCTTCATTTTTCAAAATTGTTGGTTGCTGTTTGGTTGAAACATGCCTGACTCCATGAAAGAGATCAACTCAGGTGACATTTTACTATGTTTGATGATCTTTGTTTTCCATTTCTGCTGATAATTCTGCCAATATACCCCCCTATCTTATATTTATATATAGCCTAGGAGGTCTTGTCCCGACGGCAGAAGCCGAGCTCTCGAGTAGACTGAGCTCCCCCAACCTTCAGCGAGGTGATCTGGCACTACCACCACCCGACGTCCCTGACGCCCAACCTCCACCATCGGACTGTGTCGTCCCCACAACCACCGCCGTCCTCATTCATGCACGGCCTGCTCCGACCTCCACCTCAGCAGAGAGGAAGTGTGGACAACAGGAATGTGAAGAACACAAAGGAGAAATCCTTCCTGCATATTATCCCATATGCTCTTTTGTAAAGCGTCTCGAGATAACACTTGTTATGAATTGGTGCTTTACAAATAATAATGATTGATTGATTGATATATGTGTCACTGATGTGTTGATAATGTAGTTGTTTCTCCCAAAGCAGGCCACAGACATCATGAAACGTACCCTTGTAAAGATGTTACATCAGAGCACAACGTGTTTATTTGCTTTGCATTAGATGTGTGTATTTGCGGATTTAATGCCTTTACCAATATTCATTCCAGGGACAGCCACTTTAATTCATCCTGAACAGCTGAGGTTTGAGTCCTCAGACTAATAAGTATCTTTTTAAATGGCAGCAAATATCACATCATGCCACGGGAAGAGATGAAGATCTCCGCTTTAATCTGTGCTACAAACAGCGACTGTCGGAGGGGGCACTGAGAGGTATTAAGTGTAAATCCTCTTTCCTGAAAATTGTTCACAGCGCAAATGGAAATTCCATCAGAAAATTCAGACTCATTTATTATTCATCATCACCCCCCTCCCCCTCCCCACCGTCTCGCAAGAGGTGGTGAAAAACGACGGTGGATATGCCAGTTTATCATGTGGGACTCTAATATATCGCTACCAAAAGCAGTGAACTGGAAAAGACAGGATTTCATACGGTATCGGATTCTAAGTCCCTTCTAATTCAATAACATTATGCCCAAGATTTATTACGCATCCCATTTCCCATAAACACATCTGCTCACTGAGTGTGATGCTGGCCGTGCAGGAATATGTCAAATATTTCTATCTATCTGTCTTTACATAGAAACAAAGTGAAAGAAATTGCGCCTTATAAAACTTTTGGTTTTGTCACAATACCTGATGAGTCTTTTTAATGACCTGAAGCTGCAGGCAAACTGTGTAAATTGCCCAAAAATAAACAATGACAACATGTTAGTGCAATTCAGACAGTGGTCTCCCTCTTATGCTCATGGTAAGTGGACTTGAGCTTGTGTAGTTCTTTTCTAGTCTTCAGATTACTCAAAGCGCTTTTACACCGCAGGTCACAGCTACACATTCACACCCTGATGGTAGAGGCTGCTGGGTAAAGAGTCCATCAGAAGTAACTCATCCCATTCCTACACATTCATACGCCGCTGAGGGATCAATTTGGGGTTAAGTGTCTTACCCAATGACACATCGGACATGTTGCTGCAGGAGCTGGGGCTCGAACCCTCGACCTTCTGGTGGAGAGACGACCGACTGCCACAGCTGGCCTTTTTGTATTTAGGACAGTGGATAGAGTTGGAAATCAGGGACAGAGAGTGAGTGGGGAATGACATGCGGGAAAGGAGCCACTGGTGATGGATTTTCTTTGTTCCTGTTTCAGAGAACATGAGTTATTAATTTCTGTCAGGACCTAAAAACAATTTCAACCAAAATCTTAAAAAGTGTATCAGGAGGAAATTACCAACCCTGCTTTTGAATTTTAACAATACAACACAAACTAAGCAAAGACTAAATGAGACAATAGTGCAGTGGTGAGCAGTGCAAACATGCTGAGATTAACATGCTGATAAAATATGTCATTATGTAACAGACGGGTTACAAATGAGTGCAAGGTTGTTATTTGCACATTTGTAAACAAACCCCTTTAAATCTGTTGACATTTAAACACATGTAGAGTTTACTTTAGGGACTTTGACCATATGAGAAAAAAAAGTAAAGCATTCCCTTCAAGGCTTTCAGTCCCTTGATCCTGTCTGATTTATAGACAGTCGAATGATTTCCCTCCCTCAAACAGACACATTAAGAAGAAGAAGAAGACTGCAGCTGAGCGGAGCGTGATCTGTCAAATCTCACCCGGAGACCCGGAGGAGTTCCAATCCAGACGAAGGACAGACGTTACCTGCTTTCCATCAAAAAAGTATTTTTCTTGTCATGAATTATTATCTGAGAACATACTTCAATTTTATTACGCTTTTCATCAAAGTTCTGAACCTTATTTTGGAATTAAACGGAGCACTTTGGAAGTGATGTTGGCGTTGGGGTCCTGCAGACTGTCATATCATTCTGGTTCACCTCTCAGAGCAGAACTAACCTCGTTACAGAGGAATGTGTCTGACTCTGCAGACCTCTGCTATCAACGCTTTACCTCCTCGGCAGGATGTGCTACCTTCTTGGAAAAGATTACACGGCAATATAAAAGAATCCGTCTCCTCGTCTTTGATTGTTTACAAGTTGCCTTCTCCTCGAGTAAAGCTGTGATGCTTTAACGGGCGTTCCAGAGACACACATGCGTGATAGTCGAGAGCCATCCTCTCCTCTGGAATCCATTAAGAAATGTATAAAATGCCTTCCTACCAGTTTGATTTGTAGTTGGATGGCTAACCCCTGAAATGTATGTCTGTGGTTCTGGAGAATTTGAAACCCCAGCAGTGAGTGATTGTTTCAATGTAAATGGGGCATGAAAGCCTCCCTATAACTTTTCTTTTGGGTCTTGTCATGCTCGATTATG
The DNA here is from genome assembly GCF_963584025.1 of Labrus mixtus. NCBI lineage: Eukaryota > Metazoa > Chordata > Actinopteri > Labriformes > Labridae > Labrus > Labrus mixtus. The sequence continues at coordinate 2,338,642 of NC_083621.1, read as the reverse complement.
AATCCCACAAGTGATTTCTGGTTTTCAAGTGGCCATTTTACAGTTTCCCAAGAGCAAACAGCCGCTTTTATTCTTTTAAAGGAAGGTTTTTCTTGTGGAGGGGATGTAATAAATCAAACTTACTTTGGGGGAATATGTGAAAGAAAATGGTCAAAAGACGAGGGAGACTCCTTGACTATACGATATCTGCTTGTTGTGACAGTGGAGGCCGCTGCGAGCACAAACACATGGCTGACTTTTGTGGGGAGGTATAACTGAGGCTGGCGCGGCGTTGACACCTCCAGCTGTCTCCAGGGTTGGAATAAAGATCTGACACCCGCAGCGGTCCAGCGTAGACACCAGCTGGGCCTGGAGCCAGGGAAAATGTCTTTCACCTCCTCTGTCAACACCGCCATTCTCTCCCCTTCACAACCACAGCTCTCCTCCGCCTCCCTCCACTACCTAGAACTCTTGTTTTAACTCTTCATCTTACTTTCTTCATCCAACTTCCCCCCCCCCCCGGCCCTCCTTTACTCTCCCTGAAGCATCCCTCTTCCGCTTCAATCCCTCTCTCCCCACTTCCCCACTTCCCCTTTCCTCCTCGCTCCTCCCACTTGCAAATCCTTTCCAGTGACACAACACTGATTTTCTGCCAACTTTTCTTCCCTCCTCGAACACTCTGTGGCACAGTAGCTCTTGACTTTTGTGATGACTTCATACCGCCTCTCTTGGCTTGGGTGGTGGTCAACTCGAGCAGGGAATGAGGACTCTTGAGAGTCACAAGTGCCGCCTGCTATGAGTACTGCAGACGATGCAACAGAAGGATAATGTTATCAAATAGTTCTGCTGCATTAAAATGTATAGCTCCTGGAGTTTTGACTCTCTCTTGGCATGAATGACTACAATGATCTATGATTTCTTCAGCTGGCAATTATGGGAGAAGCAAAGACAGAATGACTGCTGGGATCATGAGAATGTCATTTTGAGATCTTGTGGATATAAATACATCTAGAAACAAGAAACCAAACCTTTTCAAATTGCTACTTCTTCCCCAGAAGGATTTCATAAAACAAGTCATGTTACGGTCGTCTTTCTGTGGTTGTTTCTTTGCCCCACCAAGTACAACTTTCTTGAACTTTGTCATGAGAATGTGAACTGTTGAACGAAAGCAAACCCTGTTGAAGGAACCAAAACAGAAGAAGCTAATACTGTCCTTCGACGTCCGAGATCTGTATATCTTAGTTACTAACCACACAGATACATATTTTCCTGGGAGCTCCTCAGCTCTCATGTCTTGTAGGTTCCTCAGGATTGTTGGTGGGGACGGCCTGCTGCTGAGGACCCCCCTCCTCTTTCTGTGTCAGTGAGTTAGAAGTCCAGGAGGTCTTGTCCTGGCAGCAGAATCCAGGCTCTTGAGTAGACGGAGCTCCCCAACCTTAAGCGAGGTGATCTGACACTACTACCACCTGACGTCCCTGACGCCCAGCCTCCACCTTCAGACTGTGTCGCCCCCACAACCACCGCCGTCCTCATTCATGCACGGCCTGCTCCGACCTCCACCTCAGCGGCAAAGGAAGTGTGGACAACAGGAACGTGAGGAATCCTTCCTGCATCTTATCCCATCGCCCCATATCCCAATTTTCTTAACAATGAGGAAGGTCTTGTACCTGCTCTTTTGTAAAGCGTATCGAGATAACGCTTGTTATGAATTGGCGCTATACAAATAAAGCTTGATTGAGCTCGAGGACAACCCTTGAGCGGAGTACAAACAGCCTCACAAAGGGGAATGGTTAAGATGGGAAGCTCTTGAATAAACACTGGCTCTATAATCCTTCTGTCGACTGATTCAGCGACATCAAAAAGTGGTTTTACTGACTCATGCTACATGTTTCATGCTAGCTAGCGTGAAACTTAACTTGCACACAACAGTGGGTCCCAACATTGCCCTGCTAGTTCTTAAAACAAAAAGCATGTAGCACCATTTCAAAAGGCTGCATATGACTTCAATGTGCCATGTTCCTGTGCTACCAGAGGTGGAAACCTTTTTTTTTTCTTCTTATATCTATGAACTTGATCTTTTCGGAAACCATCTGCATTGGCGGCTGTTTCAACGAACCACGTTTTAAAAATGGATAAAAGCACACAGTCACACAGAGTGAGCACTCAATCCACCCTGCAGCATTCAGTCATTACAGCGTATAGACCCTGCCCTCACTTGTAGTACCGAGCCAGAGTTTGATACTTTTTCAGAAATTGCACCAGTTGCACTTTGAAGACAGCCTGGGATGGCTACACTATTATTTAAACTCAATGTGTCAATCATTCTGCCATGAGTAGTTCTGTGGGATACGTCGTGAAACCACACGATATCAGCCTTTGCCAGTGCATATTTATGTTCCAGCTTAGAAAATGCCTCAGCGTTGAGCAAATCTGAAACATCCAAGACCGTAACTGAAGACATTGAGCACATACACGTAGAGTTAAGTGACTTGGACTAAATGATGTGCTCGTGTAGCGAAGAACAATAACCAATGGATCATTTAATTTGGAGCGTGCCAGTCATCTTTTCAAGAGAATTTAACCCGTTTCACATCAGATTAATGTTGTTTAAAACTTCTTTGTGGAATTTGTTATTTTTATCTGAGACCTGTTCATTCTTCACGATTATTAAATGGAGACAAACTTTGCTTTCACACATTCACAAAACTCCTGAAAACTTCCTGAAATGTTCAAGGTGTGTGAACACAGAACAGTCTGACTTTACCCAGAATCTTTCCTGCAGGCCCTTAATATGTGCTGTTTGGGTGAGCCGCCAAATCAGTGGTAGGGGGAGATGACGTTTATATCCTGCGACCAACATACAACCAAAGGCTGTATGAACGCAGCTGGTGCGATCTCAATGCACTTAATGAAACTTCTTCATTATATTTTCCGTTTGCAATAATGTTCTTTTCTGCTCTTTTGTTGACATTGCAGGGTTTCCCTCAGGTTTGTCTTTTTGGGTTGGGGGTCCTGGTCCCTGGTTCCCTGATGGAGGAGAGCACAGCATTTATTTCCTGTTTGTTTGTTTGTTTGTTTGTTTGTTTGTTTGTAAATGATGGGAAGAAACCATAACATTAAGAAACGTAAAAGTAAATTATTTTGTGAATGTGTCTGACTACAGGTAGCATTGATACAAAGACAAAAAAATGTTCATTATAGCGTCTGAGTCTGTTGATTGGTCCACAGCTTCTGCATCGTTTTTACGACATGTCTTGCATCCTGAACACAAACTTTGGAGTAATACCAGAAAGAAACCAGATGCATCCATCCTGGTCCATCATCTTATCTTTGTCAAACTAAATTCTTAATCACCCAGTCCCTCTAAAGTTTAATGATATTTAAGAGGATTAAAAGTCCTCAGTAGTTGTACAACATCACTGAGGTTTCTTGTCTTAGAGTGGGAGAGAAAGCCGTCCTGGGTTTTGACGAGGGCTCTGCAAAGGGTGCGGAAAGGGAGAGGAATGCCTTCAGATTTCATTTGGCGGAAAAATGCTGATGCGGTGGTAAACGAATGCAGACGAAAAGCTGGAGTAAAGAGTGAAATAATGATCACAGTCTTGACGTGGTTCACAGACAGATTTTTGTGGTCACCCGGCAGCGTTACAGAACCAATTCTGCAAGTTTTGGGCTCCTTTCCCCAAATGTTTTCCTATCACCAGCCTTACACTGGCATTTTATGGGGCTCGTATTCAGTGGCTGCTCGTGTTTAATGCCTTAAATTGGGCTGATGTTGAAGAAATTACTGACATAAACTGTAACCAGACTGCTAAAGATTCAGAGTTCTACATCTTTATTTATTCTGAGGTGATAGTTACTTAAATCCTTGGACAAGCTTTTTAGTACCAGTTAGACTGTAATGCTGCAAACAGGGCATTGAACGTTTAGGGCATTTATAGCCCATGCATGTACATTCAGTGTTCCTTTTCATTCTTTTACTCTATCAGAAGAGCCAGACTTGAAAAATGTAAAGGGCTAATTGCCATATTTCATATCTTCCACTCGTATCCCCTCTTCTGAACCACTGTATGTTTAATGTTTTAAGCATTATTTTTACTGAACAACGGACAGAGATATTGAGTCGTTATCCCAGAGGAGCCTTTCAGTTTCACAGCCTATCGAGTCATTAAAGGAAGTCAAGAAACAAACACAGTCACAGCAGCATTCGGCTGTGACAACAGATCAGCAGACGAACAGGTCGCCAAAGAACCATGATCTTAAAGGTCACATATCCTCCTCCTCTTCTTCAGTTTAAATAATTCTCAGAGCTCCTCATAACATGTGTGTGAAGTTTCTTGTTCTAAATCCACTCTGATCCTGTATTTGATCATGTCTATAAACCCCTCTATTTCAGCCCTGCTCAGAACAGGCTGTTTCTGTGTCTGTACCTTTAAATGTAAATGAGCTGTGTCTGACCACGCCCCCTCTCTGGAAGGGCTTGGGTGTGCTCGGTGCTTTCTCGCTCCATGTCCTATTGTTTACGGTGAGAAGGCAGACTCAGAGGGCAGAACAAACACCTAGCTGTGGGAGTGTCACCCACCTGAGGGAGGGGCTACTGCCCTTTGTGATGTCATGAAGGGAAAATCTCCAAACGGCCTGTTTGAGCACACATTTTCTGAAAAGTGGAGCAGGCAGAAGACAGAGAGGATGGACTTCTCTCATCATTCAGGGGTTTGTAGACAGACTAGGGACACATGGTGAAGTGGATTTAGCAAAATATGTGACCTTTAAAAAACTAGCATAAATAAGGGCCAGACCGATATGAGATTTTTAGGGTCGATACCGATATCAGCTGACCGATTAAGCGGTCGGGCTCTATAAATGAAAAAAATGTTTCTATTAATTTAAAGACCAATTAACTCATGTAATCTTCTTATAGCTGATGAACAATGTAAGAGTCAAAGAGACGTATAGGAAGAAACTTTTTGTAAACATTTGGAAAGATTTTTTACGTTTGTAACTTGTTATTATCCATGAAAATAAGTTTCCAGCTTTGGACCAGTTTGGTCACTAATCCGATATGGTTCGTCCTTAGAGAGTATCTCCACTCAAAGTCATAAAGTCAGTACCTCTTTGCCTATGCAAATCACGTAAGACCCTTTTGACCCGCTTGGCTTTTATATGAACGAGGGGAAGATTGTTGGGTTTAAGCCCCGTAGTGACAGGACCTCTGGGCCTTGGGCCAGCGTTTATGACTGATGGAGATGGTAGTCTCCTCAGCTGCCCCTGTAACCAACTGAGAGAACAAGCTAAAGACGTAGACCCCAAATATAGAAGGCTATTTCTCACCCTGGGTTGATGGATTACTCCAAAGCCAAACTATGTCCAGTGCCCAAAGAGGTAACAATGCACCGTATTCTTAGGACGGGTATCCGTTATCGTACACAGAAACGCCACCTTTTTCTTTTATCTTGGCCCGCTGCATTGCAGTACGTTTTCTTGGAGATCATTGTAAGAATCCCCGGCTGTGAAACTGAGTAAGACCTCGAGCAAATTGTGTCAGAAGCCAACAAAGCTGGTGGCGTTTGTTTTGAAGGCTGTCTGCTCCCAACTTATGCAGTCTCCTTAGCCAGGGTTTGTGTTCTTTGGAGCCGAGTCCAACCAGATGTTTCTCTTTGAGCCACTGAAACTGATAGCTCATGACGCAGTGTCATTTTTCACCGCCGTATCTCCTCGCTCCACTCAACACCCACATAATGCTTCATTTTCTGCATGCAGGAATCAATACGCATTTTAAAGTAATATTCTCAGAGAATAATTTTTGCTGCTGGCTTCTTTAAACCGTCTGAAAGCGATCTTTCAAAAAAAAAAGAAGCAAAGCCTGTGTGGGAGGATTTGGCTGTGAGTGAGGAAAATGCGAATCAAAAGGAGCAGAGATCAATACGATTTTGAATCAAACAACATAAATGTAAATCCTGCTGTCTGTTTGCAGCAAACTCAAACTGAGTGATGTCTGGAGGAGTTTTTCTCTCTCTCTCTCTTTCCCTCTGAATATTCCCCTTAGTCTTCAATATTAGCTCAACAACAGACCATAAGAATTAACATGGGTGCAAACATAAGGTGCATTGTGTTTGAGATAACGATTGACCCGGTTAATTATGTACAAAATCAGCTTTTGCACGACATTGAACTGTTAAAGGTGGAATACAGAGTCATCAAATGAACCTCAAAAATCAATCGTCAGCTGAGAGGAAGATCAAAACTCGCCTGATGAAACTTTTCTGTTTCTGTTTTTTTCTATCCACAACTTCCCACTCCGAGGGCACCGAGGCCCCTGTGGTATGTTTGTATCTCTTCAACACTATGGATTTATGGACGCCTCTGCGTTATAAATCATCCTGAAATCAAGCATCCACATGCTCTGTATCCACAGAGGCCAAAAATACCTCCGTCATTTTTCCAGAAAACTCTCCTCTCTCCGTGTTAAATCAAGACGCTCGACTCATCAGAGTACAGTTCAAAGCCACTGCGATACGCTGAGAGTTAAAGGTCCTGACAGATGCCGCCCCCCTCCCCCCTTTTTTTTGTTTTGGAGAGACAAAAGAAAGAATTGACAGCGGTGACCTGTGCATTATGAGGACCTTTCTGAATAGTTGGTATAGCTTTCTAAAAATAACGGACATGGATATCCTCTAAACAATGCTACACAAGCGGCTCCTATTTGCTTGTTGGTCAGACGAGGTTTCTTTCTCCCATCAATACCTGTCAAGTCCAGATTCTTTAACTGGCACACGACTGAAGAGGGGTAGTCCAGAGCAAAACAAAACTACAAGATACGACTGAAAGCACCTGGGACATACAACTAAAATCTACTACCTGAAACTCAGACGGTTAAATTGTAAAAGAATAAAAAGTAGTGATTGTACCATTCAACCATTCCTTTAATAACCTGGGTTTGTTTCCGGACAATATTTTTCTTTACAAGCAAAAAAAAAACCCGTGCTGAAACTTCAGCTCCCCATCTGAATGTTTTTGTTGCTGACACTGAAGACGGATCATTGTTAGCTCCGTCCCCCCCCCTCTCAGGGGTCAAGTTCATGCCCCAGCACTTGTCGCTCCTCTTTGTGAGCTGTCTGTTTTAAAGTGTCAGGGTCGAGCTTGTGTCTGGGGCACAGCCAGGATTTAACAAGAAGACAGTACTTACAGGGTATTGGCATTACTGCTAATACCATAAACAGATGTTTTACGACCAAAGCCACTGAGGCGGGTTTGAAAAAGGTTTTTATGCAAACAGACCAACAAAATTTAGATTTATTTTTTAAAGTTTAGTATCATGTTTTTATGACCCCTTGCTCAGATTTCAACCAATTAGTTTAATTTTTCTTAGATTGTATGTATTTAAACGAATGTGGCCTATAACCTGCACCGACAAATTTCCAAAGTCGCAGTATTTTTATTGCGGTAGTTTGGTGTAAGGTGGTCTTAAGGCCCCGACACACCAAGCAGACTGCAAAGAACTAGTTTGTAGCCTCATGTCGCATTCTGTCCAAAAAGTTGCACTAGAACGCATCGCAAAGACCATTTGGCGGAGGCGACAAATAAGGAGAAACCGCAGAGAGAGCTGGAGATAAATGAAACCTCTGAACAGCCAATCAGAGAGATTCCTCTCACAGACTGTCGAATGGGCCAAAAAAGGCAGATGGGTAGCAACGGAGCTGGCCGACGATCCAACTAGGGCCGACGGACGACGATCTCCTTGATGTGTCAGGGTCTTTAAGGCAGTCTTTTTCTCTCTATTATCGCAGGTCTTTAGTCTTTTATTATGCAAATTCTGTTGTTCAAGGACGTGACCATTGACAACAACCAATAGGAGCGGTGTCACCAGCACCAAACAGGAAGCTGCAAACTAGTAAACACAACCGGGAGGAGAAGGAACGTGCAGCTCTCCTGGACGGTGGAAAATAAAGATAAACTGCTGGAACATGTGGAGAGAGTAAGAATACCTCTCTGACGATGAACTACGATAGAGAGGAGAAGGAACAAAGGTCGAAAGATGCTTCTCAGTCTTCTAGTGTGAAAAAGGCATTCCTAATATGTGCTGCATACTTTCCAAATCTCTTGGCTTTCAATTATGCAGTAACCTTGTTAACTTTGTTTATTCCACCATATTTTTGCCTGTGACTGTGTTTGTCAAAAACAAGCTGCAGTTCTCACATAAATTATCGCCCTTGATGACAAATCAAATGATAAACCGTTATATTGGAACTGGTTGAGAGCAGCATTCATCCATAATTTTCAGTTTTAAATTCATTTTGGTCCTAGATGACCCCACCCTAACCCATAAAAGACACACAAACAATCGTGTATTTTTTTTCCTGAACGTGCAGAAAGTCTTAATCTTTGCAGTTTGGAGTCGTTCATTTCAAGAATCCGACATGAAGAAGATATAGAGCATTTCTTTTGAGGGGGTCCGCGTGTGTTTTTCAGCCTGCATTCTTCTCCCACTTTAAATTTAGCCCACCGTGATCCCCCAACATTGTTCTGCTAGTTTGGAGCCATGCTGTGGACGTTCTTGTGGAGGCAGAGTGGACGGAGTTCACCTCGAGCGCACTGTGTCATCCGCCCAGACACGGAGATGACTCGCTGCACAACTGGAATCAAAGAGGCTGCGGTGTCGGGTTGTCCCATGTGCGCAAGAATAACCAATCAATGTCAAGAAAACAAAGCGGAGCACAAATTAGCCCCGCGCAACTGCAACATGTGAGATGCATGTGTGTCGAGTTTGAAGAGCTCAACGATGGAAATGTGTGGCGGCTCTCCAGACCTTTAACAGAACTGTAAATGATGATTTCTTTTACTGCCTCACCTTCTGTCCTCTCAGCGTGATTAAAGACATAAAAGTAACATCCATTATTTGATCATGTTTTCTGAATATATGTGATTTTTTTTTTTTTTTTTCCGTAACAATAGAGAAACATTGTAGTGGGATATTCCTTCACAGTCCGACACAGACAGTTCTTTTAACACCGGCCACGTCCGCTTCACCCTCCTAAAAACAATAAAGGCTTCAATTACATTTGTTTTCACACATGTTAATCTCCGCTTGTAAAACTTACACGAGCCCGAGGAGGTGTGCTCACACAAAAATTCCTCAGCGAGTTAGTCAGACGGCGAGTGCGTGGCTGGAGTGAGTGAAATTAATGAAGTCTGTAATGGGTTATCAAAGACGGGAACTTGATATCTGTGGCGGGGAACCCCACCTGTTTATGGGGAGACGCACACACACACACACACACACACACACAAATCACAGTCTGCCAGACCAAAGAATTGCAGGTGGGGTTCAAATGCTCCCCCCAATGCCAGAACAACAGGTGGATAGACATTTTTTTTTATGATGTCTGCCCTCTCAGTTTGTACTTTTCAAGGCGAGCAACTTGAGATGACAGAATTTCCTTCCACAAAGAGAGACGGACATGAACGTTTCAGTCAAAGAAAGAAGTTCCAACAACTCCAAGATTGAGTTCAGCTTGATTCAGATATTCTGTTTGTGTTTCAGCTTCTGGATTTGAACGTTAACAACGCTTGTGTCTCTAAATAATCCTTTCCATAGAGGAGTCAAAAGACTACTAGATGATAGTTAGGCTTGACCACAAATAACGATATGTTTGAGATAAACAGGAGACTGTAGTGAGAGTGATTATGAACAGCAAACACAACTGACAAGACAAAGATCTTGCATGTTTTTTTCTATCTGAAAAGGTGGATGTTGAATAAATTTGTTCCCAGATTGATTACTGAAACTTGTCTTTTTTTTAAAGCAGGAAATGTAGCTAGCTGCTGTAAGGAAGTGCTAAAGACAGGGTGCAGAAAAATAACATTTTCGCAGGTCATTACTTACTTTTGGTGTCTTGGTTTACTGACAGTTTGGTTTTCTACACTTCTCTGATATCGCAGAAGAAGAACATTTTGGCTAAGGCGTGTAGATTTTTGTTGTGGGGACATTTTTCAAAGTGAATCCCATTCAGAATCTGAAACCTTCTTTAAATCGGTTAATGCAAAGTGGGGTTTAAGAACTGACAATTTTAAGATTTTACGACCTGACAAAATCCGTTTAAGGGCCATTACCTACCATCACTTTACCTTAAAGTCGACCGCCCCTGCTATTTGCTACGAGGAGGCGCCTGCAGCCAGATGGCAGCGAACGTGGAACACTTCACAGAGCTGCCAAAGTGCAGGTAACACCCCTCCAAACCACTTTGGAAACAAGCGCTGAATTTCCACTCCACATGCATGCAGATAATCGAGCCAATGCACTTCTGCTGCATCTGCACAGTCCCTCGGCCTAATAAGCTTAAAGTGACTGTTAATCTGCAGATTATCTAAGAGTTATTTGCACTGCCTGTAATGTCAGCCCATCGTATTCTGTGACACTTTTTAGTCTCAGGAAGCACATCCATGTTACTTAATGCTCAGAGCTTACGTGATGAATTTACTCCCCGCTCAGTATCGTCCAAATAACAGTAACAATAACCAATGCAAGAGGTCAAGTTAGCCGACGTGGTTATGTCAATAAATTGAAGGAACGCACTTCTCTCCTGCAGAGAGAACAGATCAAACTTGTTGTTGAAGTTATCACTCATTTATAAACTTTATGGAAGCTGCTTAGAGCATCAGTCAAGGTCCGCTGTTGTTCCTCCAAGGCGGCTGTATTCAGTGGCTCTTAGAGCCAACAGTTGACCTCATTCGCTTTTTAAATGTATCTTTTAATTGTTTTGCTGCAAAACCAAATTGCACTTCAGGGACAAATAAAGTTGGAGTTGATTTGATGTGTCAAACTATGATCACTCTAAACAACTGAAGTTAAATCAGTTGTAGAGTATTAACTTTTAAATGTCTTGTATTATATCTCTATTGTCCTTCCATTGGCAGAGGCGCTGCTTGTTCTACAGGGAAGGCAGGCAGCTGCTTGGGGGGGCCCCAGGCCAGTAAGGAGCCCTCGAAGGGCGCTCAAAAAGTGCACATTTTGCAGTGACAGTAGGAAACCTCCTGAATAGGGCCCCGTCTGACAGCACTCACTCTCGTCGCCCTGCTTAGCATCTCATGTATTATTCCTGTCACTGAAGGAAAATGAAATGAGGAGTTATTAGTCTGGGAGTGAAAAAAGAAAGAGGAAGAGCGTTGGGACACTGGCCGACATCATGCTGGTTGGAGGGGCCCCCAAATAATTTAGCCTATAGGCCCCAACAGACTCTAAAATCTGTCCATTGGTTTTCTAATTATGTCCATGTTAGAGTTGTACCTTCTGTAAATGTACTCAAAACATGTCGTCAGTGCAAGTTTGTGGCTGATTTGAATCTTAATCCATTTTTCGTATTCTGCCATCAGGGGCGGCACTATCTCAGTCTGCAGGGACCTGGGCTGTGAGCCGGACGGTCGCCGGTTCAAGTCTCGGTGCGGCCTGACAGCTCTGGTTTGTCCCTGTGTATCATCCCCATTCTGATATCTCTCCGTTAATGCAGGTCCACAGGTCCTCTTTATGCATGTGTGTGTGAGAAGCATGTCTTTTTATTGATTTATTTTTAGATATTTTCGGGGCCTTTTTGCCTTCATAGAATACAAGGGGCACGCAGCATTACCACCAGGCTACGGCGCCCTAGAAGCATGTCTCTGAATAACAGAGTGTAAACCAGAATTTCCCTCAGGGATTAATAAGTTAAATAAAATCGACCAATCAGGGCGGAGTATTGTTGCTGCAGGGAGTGCTGCTCTGCATGACTCAAAAACAAGAACATTGCAAAATCCAAAACCAAAACCTCAAAGGAAAGTAAAACACACATTCGATTGTAATTATATTTATTATATCTATTTTAACTCTGTGACTCACACACTGCTGTGACAGTACATACCAGCACTTCAGTTGTAATCATCCACACTTGTGACATTACAATCTTTATCTTTCTGCAGAGTTCTTCAGGTTTTTAAAATCTCTGAAACCAAGTTTTTATGTTTTTCTAAAATCTGTTATTTCTATCTTTGTTTTTGTTTGTGTCATAAATATTCTTTACTTGACCTTGTGATCTAAAGTCCATATTGTCATGATTCCCAGCTCGCTATAATTTCAGATAAATCAAAGACAACTCACTGACGATCTCATTATCTTGATTTTCTAAACTATATTAAAATATCTGAGCTGTCACTGAACTCAGTAAATCTGCATTTTCTTTTGACGCCCTCCAGAAAACTCTAAAGATTGAAGTTCTCCCCTCTCTTGCAGCGTTTAGGATTTTGATTTCTAGCCACTTTGTTTCCAATTAAGTGTTTAAATTGATTTTAGTAATTGTTTATAAGTGCTTGTTGTTGTTTTAAATGTGCTTGTAATCTCGACAGCATTGGAAATGAAGGAAACCTCAACATCCATCGAGAATAAATAACGGTTTGAAATGAAATTGGAAACAAATTTTCTTTTCAAATTGTTGAATTCTTTATATCTTCCACTGATAATTCCAACATTTAGTTTTTTTTGTAACCTAACCCCCTCTCAGTTATGCTCATTGCCAAGGTCACCAGTCAGTTGTGTCTGTTGTAACTTTGTTTTCCAAGTTAGCTTTCCATCAGTTTTCCAAACCCCCCCCCCCCCCCCCCCCCCACCACCACCACCCACCACTCTCGCATTTTCCATCCCGCTGAACTTCGGAGCATGCACTAAGACTCTGAACTCATCAAATTATGTCCTTTAAGTTCATCTATAAATAGCCTGTCCTAAATCAGTGTACAGAAGTGCTAATCATTTTCAGTGCACAAGGACCAGCGCAGAGTGAGATCAAAGTTAAGCTCAATCGTAGCTGGAATGTGTTACCCCGCGGATTATTTTTAGGCTCTCCTTGTTAACTATCTGCCTCTCGGACTTGATTGGAGATTAGCGCTGTTTTCATTCTGGCGATGAGTAAACATCCTTCCATTTATTTCCAAGCTCTGAATCCTCCCGCTGCGGCCGGCTGGACGGGCACCTGCTATTTTTGGGAGAATATGGCGAGGGCTGTTCTAAAGAGAGACGGTCTGGTTTTACACCCCGATAAGAATCTATAAATACTGTGTGTGTGTGTGTGTGTGTGTGTGTGTGTGTTGGGGTAACCAGGGGGTATATGTGTATGCGGGTGATGATGTGTGTGTATGTGGTGTGTGCATACACATGCTGTGTGTGTATTTGTGTAAATCTATGCGAGGCGGAGAAAACTGAGAGCGACACAAGTGAGTGTTGAAATGTGACAGCATCTACAGTTTCCTCTCGTGTGGTGTCGGTTGGTGGGAAAAATTGTTGATGATTAATTTTCCAGGTCCATTAGCTACTTTACTTTGTTAACTACTGAAAAAAATAAATATATAAAGTTGTTCCACAATTCTCTCGTCTTCTCTCGCAGTCCCACAAAGAGCAGTGAACCTTTAAATGAAGCAGCAGCTGTGAAGCTCAGCGAACGTCTCTTTACCTTCACACCATCACTGCTCCTCCTTACAAGTTCAGAGATGTGTAGTTTGTCCAATCTAAACGAGTCATGTTTGTTCTAAACTGATAATGTTTCTTAAAGGAAGAATGTGCAACATGTTCCTCATAAATAAATCATAAAGTCTGTCCTGTGTAAATGTGTCTCTGAGTCCTGACTGTCTACAATGAGGGAGAAGCTCGAGTCCCGCTGGCTGTGTTGTTGTCAGAGCCGTGTTTACATGGACGGGACGGCCGGCTCCTCCCCTTGTGTATAAAAGCTGTTTTAGTCAAGAACTAGAGAGAAGAAGAAGAACATACTCACTGATTATTTGGATGTTAGTAAGAGTTTGTCCTTGGCTCGAGTGGAGAGGGAGGAGCTTGTGTGCTTGGTCCAAAAAAAAACGTAAATTTAGGAACAATGTAGAAAAACAAAGAGCCATAATGTCCTAAGAAGTGCAGATATAAGAGAGATGTTGGTGAGAAAATGGTGAACAAAGTCTGTTAACGAGGAGGGGGCGGAGTGAAAATCTGTTTCACCAGCAGCAGGACGTCCAAAGGAACAAACAGCTGATGAAACCGGACAAGTTAATTTGAATTCTTGGTGTAAAAACAAATCAATCAAACGTGTTTAAGAAATGATTCACACGAGCACTTTCGTGATGCCCACAAACGCTTGTGGTGAGTTCAGGCCCCGACAGCTGGTCAGGTTCAGGACTGTGAAGGTTATGATCACATCGAGTGATTTCTATCTCGCCCACTCGCCCACTCACCATGGCCCCGAGACCCCTGCTCAGACCCCTCAGACAGCTGGACCCTGGTTCTGGTTTCATGACTATAGTTGGGTCAGTGCGACGACACAAACTACACGTTGTTGTCGCATATTTTGAGCGCGTCAGTTGTCCGTGCTGCATGTTTGCACACGGCTGTGCCTAAATAAACGTCGAAGTAATCATGCTGCTGCACGCGTGGAGCGATATTAAGGAGCGAGTTTGAAGCATTTTAAAGGATAGTGAAGCTCAGAGCTGAGCCTTCTCCAGCCGTCTCTTTCTCTCTTTATGAGAAATGTCCTCCACTTCTTTCCCTCGCCCCTCCGCGCCAGCTGTGGTCTGCACAAAAACTGATTTTCAGAGTGTTAACCACCATGTTCTTCCTGCAGACGGCAGGATTTCATTTGCAGAGCACAGGGGGCCAATATCTAGGGTAATTCCCAGGGTTTAGTGCCACTGATCTCTTCCCAGCTCACCTTGGGGAGAAAAAATTAAAGCGAGCGATAAGGCCTCTCACCCTGCCCGGCAGCGTGTCCGCCCTGTGCTGCCCGCTCTCCCTCGCTGCTGTCGGCTACCGCAGCTCACACTGATAACACCTGGTCAGTCTCATATTCACCGTCTGCAGGCGTGTGTACACAAACCGGAGGTAATGCGGGGGAGAACATATGGAGAACGTGATGCTTGAAGGAGACTTTCTTGAAGTAATACAGGGAACATTTTATTTTTATGACTCGAGCGAAGCCTTTTAAAAAACTCTTCAACCAGCAGATTTAGTGTGACGCCCTTTTCATTGTTTTTCTAAATAAAAACAAGAACTGTGCGGCGTCATTTGAGAGGTTGTGATTGGTCCCATTAATGTCTTCAAATATAAACCCACAGAACAGCTTTATGTTAAAGGTGCAATACGTAGAAGTAAACATCTAGAGTCATTAAAAATGGACTAAACCCGTGTTATATATTTTGTTTGTTGAGTACTTGCATCACCTCAAATATTTCCAACAGTTATCAAAGCCAGAGAAATCCTTGTCTTGATGAGGCAGCTGACATGTTTACCGTTGCCATGGAAACACCAGATGTTACTGAAAGCTGCCGTACTGTCGCTGTATGAGCTGCTGTGATAAAAACTTCATGTAGATCATACTCTGATACATCAGCTCGTCTGTAAACATATTCTCTTCCTCAGGTCGCTTTCGCCCGGTCGTCATGACTACTGTCAGCTTGGAGTTCGTTTTCATCATGGATGGGGGGGGGGGGCGGGGGTGAAGTAGCAGAGAGAATCACTCCCATGATTCCCCGCCAGCTTTGACGTCATCTTTTTCATGCTTTCAACATCATAACTTACTGCTTCAGGTAACACTTCAAATGAAGGTCACAATGTTCACCATTAACTAGCTGCTTATTAGCACGCTAACTAGTAGCATGCTAACTAGTAGCATACTGGTAATAGTGCCTTATTCTACATGACCATAGTCATGTGCTCTTTGAGAGGTGGTCTCCGGCACGATTCATGTGTCCTCGATTACGGTCCACGGGAGATGGTGAAGGCAACCGTGCTCAAACGAGGAAGTTGACCCCGATACGACGAGATTCTAAACGGCTTCTGCCGCTTCAAAAACCGCTGTAACCTCGGGCAGCACGGCCTCGCTTCACGGTAGTTGTGGAAGTAGGAAAAAGGGTCGTTATCGGGTCGTCTCGGAAATAACAAAAACATCCACAGTTAGCAGGATGGACTCAGCCTGTGAGTGGTTGCCATGGTTACTTCTTCTTTCTGCTTTGTGCAGGATTTGCAAACCAGCTATGTGCATACTGCCACCTGCTGTATCGATAAGTTTACATACTCAAGTGTACTCGGGTAAGGAAGGATGTTACTAATGTGAACGCAGACCAGCGGGGGGGGGGGCAATCATGCTCGGGCGCGGTACAAAACAATCATGTCTAATGTGAAAACGCCCTCATTTGGGGAACTATTCCTGGTGCAGTATGATCATGATCCAAGCAGCAAATTAACTTTTCTTCTATTTAATAACAACCTCGTCCATGACCATTTTTTTTTAAGACTTGGATAAATGTCATTCCCTGAGAATGTGAAAATCCTTCTTTAATTCAAAAATATGTAAAACTTGACAGCTTCCCATTTAGCGAGGAGGAGAGGCACGTTTAAAAATGAAATGTCAAATAACTGATTCACTCTTTTTTTATTTTATTTTTTTACATTTCAATCATAATGGGCACAGATTTGGTTTTCATGTATGTTAAATGGAAGCAGCATTGGTTACGGGGGAGCTACTGTAGAGAGAAAATTAAAAAAGAAATTAAAAGTTTCTCGCTGGTTTTAGGGATGGTGGTGTGTTCAAGGACATCCATCTGGTAGTTCGCCTCGTACTGTGTGATGGGAGCAATTACAAGGAAAGTCTTTCGAATCACGGGCTCAAGGTTTGCAGAGCGCGAGTGGAAACTCGAAAAGGGAACAGGAAACAGGCGTGCTTTATGGCCTCCTTCATTGAGACGTTTGCCATTTCTTTTTAGTTATTTCTTCTCCCTGTTTTAATAAGAGTCTAAACCTTTAAATACACACACTCTCACACACTCACACACACACTCACACTCACACTCACACACACTCACACACTCACACACACACGTCGTATCCCTCTCCCTGGGAGTCCCGGAAAACAATCTATTTCTGCACACCAGGAGGGCCTTGTGGATTTAAGTGAAACCAAATGATCTGATGTCTCGCTGATTAATGCAAAAGTTATTGTTTCTTAAAAGACCGTGCATCAAACAAACATCGCCCCGCGCCCCCTCGTTCACACACGTTCATGCATATGACACCAAGTTTGACATGTTAGCATGTGTTTCTAATCTGCAGGAGATGGGTCATGCATGCTTTCCTTTGAAATGATGCACCAGGAGGAAAACATAAACAAATGTTTGCCACCAAGCACGTTCGACCTCCTCCTCCCCCCCCCCCTTCCTTTCACCGTCGCCCCGCCCCCGCTCTGCAGAAAGCCGCAGCCTCACATGTGACACATTACCAGGGAGGCCGGGGAACATGTTTTTGAAATTAAACGATTACGACTCCTTTCAAACAAGATACATTTCCTAATTGGCTCCTTTCACAACATTTACATATTGACTCTTTATGTTCCCCCCGCTGTGGGAGGTGGGTGTTGTTGGTTTTTCTGGGTGTCAAATTGAGGTGTCTCATGGAGGTAAAGTTTTATGAGGATGCAAACCCAGCGGGACTGAGCCACACTGGGAGAAAAAGAGCGCCCAGTGTCGACATGTGAAGCCAAACAAACACTCTGACTCCTAAGCCTTACCAGACCCCGCTGATAGGTCCTCCGACTCCTCAGCTTTCCCTCCCAGATGCCGTTTTAAGCCTTTTATTCTGTTTTTTACCAGAACTCCTGCTTCTTTTTGAATTACTCGTCACTCATTTTGGAGTGTGTTTGCTTCATTTATCTCTGGAGGGGATGCACAGAGAGTCAGAGAACATGTGCATAAAGAAACATGCGGATCACAAAGTCTTCCTTTAAAGCTACAATTTAAGACAAACTCACACACATGCACCGACAAGATCCTGCTGTATCAATGCACATAGCTGACGTGAAATGATACCATCATCGTAGCCGATTTCTCCCAACCCAAAATAGCTCCACACCGCACTTTAACGACTCCTCACTTTCGCTGTCAGGTTGAGCAAACACAGACGTCACGAGTATCCGAGGTGTCGTCTTTTCCTCTTTCTCTGCCCGATCCTGAGAAACTCAATCTGCTGTTTGATGTGGACGGACAGATTGTCTTCCAAAGATCGCCAAGTACTTTATACAAACAGCCCCCATTTGAACCCTGTACCAAAGTGTGACTTAATAAAGATGAAAATTGAAGGTGTCTGCCTCCCCCCCCGCCCCCAGGCTGAATGAAAACCACATGTGTAAATACGGGCCGGTGCGCCGCGTTAAGTGTGCACATGAGAGAAGAAACAGTAATCTGATTGGTTTCCTGTGACAAACAATAACATTTGTTTTAAAGCGGCAGAAGGCGGTAGCTCCCAGAGAAATCAGAGCCAGACTCGCCTCGGCTCCGAGGTGGAGGCCTGGTGCTACCTCTGTACCAGCGAGGCCAGGAGGGGGTCACATTGACTCTGATGTAAGACGAGGTGGTGCTGGGGTTTGGGAAGAACGCAACACCAGAGAAAAAAGATTTGAAGTATGTTCAGGTTAAGTAAAGTGAAGTTTTCTCAGTTAACAATTTATGAACTCCAGGTTTGAAGAGGAGCACTCAAAAGAATGTCAAGTTGTTCCAATGAACAGGTTTATATTCATCCAATCATCCAACACAATTAGTAAAAAACTCAATATAATAGTCATAAATCATCATTAGCGTACACTGTACTTTAGCTTAAGGCTAACAAGAAACGCTTTGCAGAAATGCTACAACATGTAATAAGGTAAAACCATTACATCACCTGTTTGCCAGAGAGTTGACGAGCGTTTGTTGACTGTAAAATGTTCTGCCCAGTTTAAATCTTGGGTCTAATTTTCAAAACCAGCAGAAGAAAAACGAACGGCCCGATCACACAGAGAGGCGTCGCTAAAAAGTCATCAACAACAAAACCATTCTTTACCTCTTTACTTTCTTTTCAGCTCGAGACGCAGCGTTCCAGCGCTCGACAATGTCACTTTCAGCCGAAGCAGTTAATCAAATTAAGTAGGAGGCTTTACCTCTCGTTATTAGGACATTTTTCTCTCTCTCGTCTCGGAGCAAAGCAAAGGTGAGAGCTCCACGTTTGGCCAAATCCACTTTTTGTATTTGGTATCACACACACACATCAGGCTCTCCCAGCAGTTTTGTCCCTCAGATGTGCTCAGGTGGAGCGGCCACAGGTGGAGCGGCCACAGGTGGAGCGGCCACAGGTGGAGCGGCCACAGGTGGAGCGGCCACAGCTAGCTCGACACATCTCAGTGTGATCAGTCACTAAGACTGTTATTTTGTAAAAATCCTATCACTTGTATTGTCAAAGAAATCCAGCATTTACAAAGCTAGGGAACTTCAGACTGTGTCTGTGATACGATCATCAAGTGTTTTAAATGAATGATTTCAAGCCCATCATCATTTTCAGATGAACTTCACGAGTTGTTTATCTGTTCTGATGTTTAGTGTTAACCCTACGTGTTCCACAACAGGAGCATCTGTCACTTTAACGACTCTGTGTAGTCATCCTGGTCACAGTGAGTCAGAAGCTTGATCCAAAAGTCAACTGGACCGTGTTGAAGGTCTTGAAGACGTTTCACCTCTCCTCTGAAAAGCTTCTTCAGGACTGAAGTCCAGTTTCCTTTGGATCAAGCTTCGGACTTTAAAAATACACAGGACACCATCATTTTCACCAAGTTAGAGCCTCGTCTTTATTTCAGGTCCATGCACATTTGTTATTGCTGTTTTTAATTTTTTTGCAAATTGTCTTTCTTCTTTTGTATTTCTGTATTTTCAGTGTTTTATAATGTTAGAGTTTACACCGTGGGTCAGAGGTTAGCTATTTTTCTGTATGTCTACGACGTAATAAAGATGAATTTGACTTTGACATGAAATATATCAATATCAGAAAATACACTCATGTTTATTTAACAAAAGTAATTCTGAAAGTTATGTTGAAATATTGAGAAATCAAAACACACTGAGTATAAATTACTGAGATATTCCTTCTTCATTTTTCCGGCCCCCCTATGAGGATCTACTGTAATTGTTTAATGTTGAAGCTTATCTCAGTTTCCCTCCATTTTCATAATGAGTGATGGCTCTGCTGGCCCATGTAGCTCAGCTTAACTGTGATCAAGTGGAGGCTCGTGGGAGCCCCTCAGCACGCTTACCGTCCCCCAGCAGACCAAAACGTGCCGGCGATGATGGATCGCACGGTTTTCATCACAAACTCATAGGAGCGTCTGCCGGCCTCAACTTAAGGGCTTCTGACCTAAGAGCTCCCCCCCCCCCTGTTGGGATGAGTTTAGTTGGACAAATTTCCCCTCCTGCCGGGGTCTCTGCCGGCTGTGAGGGGAGCGGCTGCGAGGCTCATCTGCCTCTTATTACGCTTCCAAATTGAATGCGTACACACTGGATGTGTTAATGGACAGAAATGCGGTGCAGGGACGCGGTGTGCAGAGCTGGTAAAGAAAAGCTTCTCCCATGTCTGACTGCACACACACACACACACACACACACAAGTCTCACTTTATCTCTGCTATTATGTCCAGTGTTATGTTACTTGGCAGGGCTCGGAAACTGGGATATTTCTGGGTTATTTATTTACACTCTGCACATGTGAGTGTGTTCCTTTGAGACAACTTAGAGACTGTAGAAATGTCGAGTATTCCTTCTTATTTTCACTTCTGCGGCCTCGCCAGTGCCACTTAGAATCACATGCCAAATGTTAATGTTGACTTCAGACACCAAAGTCTCCTCCCCAGCTGCTGACATGTATATCACCAGCTCATGGCTATTATGTCGACTTTAAACGATCATGCACCTGGTTTACAAACCGTCTAGTCTGTACATGCCAAAAGAAAAAAGTAGTTAAAGGTGAAATCTGTTTTTTTGAAAGCAACGAGCTAATTTGTTGAGCATTTGTGAAAAATTAGTTCACAGCAGGGGCGTGTCCAGAGGGGCCCTCTTAAAATCTGATTGGCCACCCCAGGTGCCACTCCAAAATCTTCTTGTGTACACGCTCTGGCTACATTCCTCGCCTCACTGGCCGCAGGTTCGACTCCCAATCCTGACGCTGTTTGGGTGCCTGACATCGCTCCGCTATCTCTCTCCCCACATCTCTTCAGCTGTCCTGTCATTTAAAGGCCTGAAAGCCCATACAGATAGTATTTAAAAAAGAAGAAGAAAACTCTGGGCCTGCCATGTCAACACTTTACACTGTAAAACCCAATCAGTAAACCTTACTTAAAAAAACTAAGTAAGCAAAGTTTAATGACCTTAGTGTGTTGGGCTAACTTTAGATTTTTTATTGTAATATACTTTGTACAGACAACCAAAAATGTATCTTTCAGACAACTTAATACTCTTAAGTGTAGAGATATATTACAGTATCATGATGCATCATGGGTATTGCATGATTCTGATATTTACTTATATCCTCTAAGTGCAGATTTCTTGGCCTCTGGTGCATCACATGGTACCGCTCTGTTTGTGAATTTGTCTCTCTTAGGTTTGCAAATTTCTGAAAAGGAAATGCAGAAACACTGAAGCACTAGAAGGATTCACCTTTCTCATGGCTGTACACTCAATGAAATCTGACCTGGAGCCAGTCGATGATTAGCTTAGCATTACGGCTAAAAGCTGTGAGAATCAGTCGCACTCCTCATGAACTAATAAAGAAAAAATCTCAAACTGTTCCTGTCATGTTTCTGGCTCTACATTTCCAGCACATTATTCATTTGGGGTACTTACTGTTTTCTCAATAGTGCTAATGTGGTTTTTTGTGCAATGCTCTTTCTGTGAGCCGACATAGCTTAATAAATATGGCACTCATTTGAGCACTCGATGCAGTTTTAGTCTCATGCACCACCCACTGAACTGTGCGACCGGATCACATGAGAAAGTTTACACCTTTTTTTTTTGTCAAATCCACTGGACCTGGAGAATCTGTGTTATAATCAATCAACAAGATCAGCGTCCCAATTGGACTCGCCGATGAAATTAGTTATTTGCAGTTTGTGGTTAGCGGGTAGTTCTGATTTAGATAATGCCACCGTGTATGACGACGGGGACGTTTGGATACATTTAACACACCGTTTCCTCCTCGCTCCCACCACCAGCTGTGTCAAAATGCCCACTCGTCTGACATTAAAAGACAATCAAACAGCGAATGTTCTTGTATCCCGACGATGGAGTGAAAAAGTGGAGCAGCGAGAGGATTAGAAACAGCTTGAGTGCAAATTGAATTAGCCCTTCAGAGATGACTCGGGGTAAGAAATGAAATGTCATCCTCGCCCATGCAGGCAGAAATGCAAAACATGTGAATGTGAAGAGCATCATCGTACGCTGACTCCTTTTTTACTGTACTGTGATGTGTCAGACATAAATCATCTCCGGGGAGGATGAGAACCAGCCGCCTGCAGCTCCTCCAGACACTCGGGGACGATCACACTCACGCTGCATGGTGAGTCGTACAGCTGTTTTCTCAAACGGCTTGTCACACATTTCACCCTGCTTGGACTCATTACCTCCAGCGACGCTGCGGCTCCCACCAACAAATAAAAGTCACTTCACAAGACTGATGATGATTCATGCAAACCACAAGTCCCCCGTGTTTATGAAAAATATTGTTTTGAATTTTTAAAATGTTCCCATTAAAATCTTTCTAAAGAGGCGATTAATTAGGATGAGACCGAATGGTATTTCTTTAATGCTCTGCAACGAGTAAAATGAAGAAAAACATTCAACGTTCTTCTCCCAGATTCCAGGAACTAAACACACGGAGTGACCTGCAAGTGCATGAATGACAGTATAGTCTTTATTGGCGCGATGGGACAGTGGATAGAGTCGAAACTCAAGGAGAGAGAGAGAGGGGAACTACATGCAGGAAAGGAGCCACAGGTCGGACTCGAACCTGGAGGACCACAGCCTCCGCACATGGGGCACGCGCACCAACCACTGCCCCACCAGCATGTCTGACCCTGAGATGAAAGAGTGTTTTTAGAGACGCGTCGTGCAGACAAAGCGATCGAGTGACACACCGTGCGTCGAGCTGTTCTGTCACTGTTTTTACAGACACACAGTCTGAACCTGCGGGGGAGCGCCGCTCTCTGCGGCGCCGCTCTCTGCAGCTCCCTGCCGATGGATTTGAAGTTGATATGCAAGACGTATTAAAGGTAATAATGTTGGAGGCAGACGAGTGGAGGCGAGGCAGCACCCCCACCCCCCCACCCACCCACCCACGGCTCCTGCTGCGATGGTGTCAGCTCTGACACCCTGGACTCGACTGACTGGCTCCATCTTTGAAGTGAACCAAGAGAAGGTTCTTAAAGCACCATCGAGTCACTAAATCTGTTTTATGGTCTTGTTGATGCTACACAAACACCAACGTACATTTATTCAAATTCAGTTCGACTAGTTTGACTTGCTCGATATCCAACACATCTGAGACAGCCATAGCACATGAAGCTAAAGAAAGAATAACATGAACACATCCAGGTAGTGATGCATTTCCATGATGAGGTGGTTAACAGATGACGATTCACAAATGAAAAGTGAAAATGAAAGCTGTAGGAGTCATAACAAAAAATGCTATTAGCTATTAGCGCAGGTGGACTAGTGGTTAGTTTGCACGCCCTGTGTACAGAGGCTGTAGTCCTCAGTGCAGGCTGCTCGGGTTTGAATCCGACCTGCGGCTCTTTCCCTGCATGTCAGTCCTCTGTCTCTGTCTCTCTCTCTCTCTGTCTCTCTCTCTCTCTGTCTCTCTCTCTCTCTCTCTCTCTCTTATTTTACGACTCTATCTCCTGTCTCGACATTAACGGTATAAAAAGCTTTCAAAAAAACTACCTACGTCTAAAGTTTTTAATGTTTTGGTCCGACACTAATAAAAACTAACTCATCATTAGGGTTATGACATCATCTTCATCGAGGTTATTTTCTCATATTATTTAAATCTCCTGTTACAGGCTGAGTGGTAAAACTCATGATCTATAAAGTGAACTCTACGTCTGAAAACGTAGTGCAGCACGCCTTTAAATACCAGCTGTGTTCAGAGGCCGCAACAAAACATGTATTTGAAACAGTCGTGCACTTTTCTTTTTTCTTTTTGTGCTTTTTATGCCTTTATTTTTAGAGATAGGAGAGCAGATAGAGCAAGAATTAAGACAGAGAAATGACATGCGGGAAAGATTTGAACCCACTGCGCCCGCTTTAGGGGACTAAAGTCTCTGTACATGGGGAGCGCGCTAACCGCTATGCCACCAGCGCCCCTTTATGTGCACATTTATGCTGTTTTATAGTTTTGAATAATTTTCCTTTAATGGTATTTGAATGTAAACTCTCCATGTCGGCTGCTGAACATTTTCTTATTTTTAAGATTTATTGTTGTTGGGGGCGCGGATGACATAGCGGTTATGACGCGTGCACCATGTACAGAGGCTATAGTCATCAAAGCAACGGCCGTGGGTTCGAAAACAAACCTCGGCCCTTTGCTGCATGTCCTCCCTAACTCTCTCTTCCCAACACTTCCTGTCTCTCTTCAGCCGTCCTCTCTAATAAAGGCGAAAAGGCCCAAAAAATATCTTTAAAAAAAAGTATTTTGTTTTTTTATGCTTTTATTTTTAGAGATTAGAAAGTGAATAACGTCAGAATTAAGGGTGAGAGAGAGTGGTGAGTGGCATGTATGAAAAGGAGCCACAGGTCGGATTCGAACCCTAGCCGCCTGCTTGGAGGACTCCAGCCTCTGTACATGGGGTGCGCGCTCTAACCACTGTCCCTGTCGGCTGCTGAACCGTCCTGTTGATTCTTCTCTGAATTATTCTGCACTCCTCCAGTCACATTTGATTTGTGAAGCTTCTTCAGCAGTCTGTTGTTGTTTCATATTTTAATGATAGCATTGTTACCTGTAACACTGTTACACATCTGTGTATCTTTTGTTCCTGCTCCTGCGTGTGAACCCGTTAGATTTAAGGTAGTCGGATGTTTGCTGATGTTTTCTCTTAATGTGTCCTCGCAGCGTCTTATGTGGTTTAATAAGAAAACCTCAAACCTTTGATTTCAGGGTTTTAAATGTAAAGCAGCAACATGATGTTACTAACTACGGTCACTTCCTGAAGTCTCTGTGGAGCATGCTCAGTGTGGGTGGTGGGTGGTGGGGTGGGGTGGGGGGGTGTTTGACCACAGATGCTGTACGGCGATGATGGCTCTGAAACTAGGTTATCCATCACCGGCCCTCCTCAGTCCTCAGAGTCTTGGCCAATACCACATCCATTATCAGTTTATGGGGATACAACAGAGGGAATGAAAGGGCGTCTTTTTCTTTTTTTCTTCCTCAACAGGAGGCTGCATTAAAAACGTATGGACAGACGTGAGACGAGAGGAGATCGACGGGCCGAGGACACAAACTCAGGAGTTTTCTTCTCATGAAGTCGACTCATCGGATGATTGATTCCAACTCCAGTTTTGTACCGCACATGCTTTACAAAGTCTCACCGTATGGAAACAAATGATTACTGTAACGAGAAAATAAATGACGGTGAAAAATCGGGGAGTAATCATGTTGTAAATTCATCATCCTCAGGTCGTAGCAGGGCCTTTTTTTTTAACACTTTAATGTGTGCTGTGTTACGTTTAAATATGGAAATACATAAAAGGTGTTTTAAAAAAATCCCGTCATGCATACTACTTGAAACTGCAGCAGTGTAGTTTTCCGCTTGCAACATGAAACGCAACACACACACAGAAAAAAAACTCCCTCTGAGACTCGGCCAAAAGAGCTTTTTCATAATGTAAATGAAGGAGAAGACTGTGGCTTTCAAAGCAAACCATTATGATAGTTAACGTAGAACCACTTAAAAGGCCAGCTGCGGGAGTGACGTGAATAATAGTGTTTAATTTGTCTAATCTTAGCAGGAGCGCTGGGTGGTGGTGGCAGTGGCGGGGGGGGGGGGGGGGGGGGGGGGGGAGGCGGGGGGTGGGCGGCAGGGGGTGGGGGGTGCTTCTTTTCTGCTGGTACCCCTGCTGCTGGCACTTGAAGAGAGCTGCTCCCACCACACTGTGGTGCAAATGCCCTAAATGATCGTTTGGCTGTGTTGCTGTTGTTTTTCTGCGCTGCTGCCCTCTCATTTGTCGTTTGTCTGTTTTTGTTAACGTGTGTGTGCACAAAGGAGCGACATCGGGGGGGGGGGGGGGGGGACTACTGTGGAAAAGTTGGTGCAGGGTAAAAAGTCGGCACGTGCCCAAGAACGGTGGATTGTGAGGAGACGATTTCTTTTTCAAGGGCACTGTAATTTGCCCGGGCGCTGTAAAATCCCTTTAAATAAATAAATAATTTAAGGAGGTATAGATGTAGTTTGGAAAGTATTTACAAGGTTCCTCGTTCACTTGGCCACATTCTCACACTGGCTGCACTGTATGGTGAGCCTTATTTCAAAAGTCAATAAAATAGTCTCCTTTTGGACGCTGGTTTTTTTTTTGGAGTGTGGCTTCTCAAAATAATGCACATATCAACAGTTCTGTGAGCGGCTGTGGTTCACGCTCAGCTATATTTCCTTTATTTTATTTTCCTAACTGAATCCTGTGCTGCTGCACACTTAGTGCACCAGCCAGAGCTGACTTCTTTTTTTTATGTTTTCAACATGACACAGTTTTAGTTTCCTGAGAGAGAGAGAGACGGGTACATCTCCTTTTCGATCCTCTCCACCGCCCCTGCTCTCGTCGTCTCGCCGCTGGTTTGCATTGGAACAGGAGATGTTGTTCTACGCTACACGCAGCTAGATAGTCTTTCTACTATTTATTGTTATAATCCCTCCGCACACATTATAATTATGTGACGGAGCTGATACTTAGTGCACTGAAATGTAAACTCGCGTGACATCAAATAGGACGCATATATGATGTCAGACGGGCTCGCAGTGAAAAAAAAAAGAGAAGAAGAAGAAAACGTCTTTTTAAAGTGTTAAATTAAAAAACTCTGACTTCCTGTGCAGCTGCAGCGAAAACAAATCATGAGCGCCCGAAATAAAGATGAGAAGGCACATGTGGGGGCAAACCATGTGTGTGTATGTGGAGATCTCACCTAAATTAAACCATGTGGTCACCAAAGAGACCCCCCCCCCACCCCCACCCCTCCACCATCTCCCCGTCCCTCCATCCCCAGGCCTCTCATTGACCTTCCAGGCGCTCATTGTCCCAAAGTGCGACTTGATTACCAGCCTAAGCCCTGTGAAGGTTCGCCTCAGTGGCCACAGCTGATCTTTTATACTAATTTTGGATTAATGCGGGGTCTGCAACACTGCGTAAACACAGCCACTGAGAAGGCCCCTGCCACACAGAGCTAAACATTAATCCTCCTTAATGCTGAGAGTCAACTTCCAGTCCTTATCAGAATTTGTCTTAATCTCTGCCTAGGCTGTACAAAACTCCACTGCTCAATAAGTAAAATGTACACCGCCGAACAACAAACGAGCCAATGAGCTGCACCGGAGGAGGAAGAAAAAAAAAAAAACAGCACACCGGAGGAGCGGTGAAGAATAGAAATGAAGCCGGTCTTACCTTTGGAGATCTTTTTTTTTTTTTTTTTTTTTAAAGAAGCCGTCCTGATGTGCAGATTTTAATAAAGAAAATCTGAGTATAAAAAAAACCTTTCACTTCTAGTTTCCCTGCAGCTTCTCTTCCTCGATTTCTGCCTCTACCACGCGCATGTTTTCATGCAACTTTCCCCCCACTCTGCCTCTCTTCCTGATTTTTTCTGTCTCATGCCGTAAGAATCCTCGGATGTGTGGGGTTTTTGGACCATGTGGGTCCTCTAGTCCCTGTCTCGTCTAAGCGCCCTTCCCTAGGCTGCGTGTGCTTGCCTGTAATTTTCTCAATATGAGATATGTGATATATTATTTCAGTGAATATCGAGGCTTTGGGTTGCGCAGCGTTTCAAATGCTCTGATTTATGGCTGCATGTTTTTGTGTCCTCACAGCTGGTGTCTTTACACTTTAACTGAAGGAAGAAGAAGATGTTTTTACTGGAAATACTTTGGGACACTTTTTTATTTTATCTCCTCCTGCTTTTATTATCATGACATTTAGTCAACAAACCACATCTACATATCCTCCTCGGGTCCATCTGTTTGGGAGCTGCAAAAACTATTTTAACAGAGTGAATAAAGTATTTTCTTTTAATTTGTATTTTCACTCTTCATCTAATTTTCTAATTTCCAAATTTTGCACTTTGTAAAACGTAAGATTTTCAACATGCAGTCGTCTCATGAAAAAAGTATTTAAACTTTCTGATTAATTAATTTTTCCAGATTTCTTCCTCTTCCTTTTTTTAAAAAGTAAAAATATAAAGAGAGGCAGGCAACAAATTTAAATGTCAAAAGCAGAATTTGTGACATTTTTTTTGCAACATCTTACCAAAAAGAAAATAGATTGTTTGAAAATTTTGGGTCAATGTCCCACCTCCTGCTCGGAGTGGAAATCAAGCCCTCCGAGCCCCTTTGGGTGAGCAACGTTACGCCGAGGCAGCAGAGGGAACGAGGCGACTAATCTCCCCGCAGCCCGGTCCAACAAACACTCCGGCACAGCGACATGTGGAGCCGTGTGTGTGGACTGGACCGCGTGCATGCTAAGCTGGCAAATGTAAACACAGTCGGCTGAGGGTGGAGGAGGAGGGGGAGGGGGGGGAGGGGGGGGAGGGGGAGAGGAGAGAGAGGAGGCCACATAATTATAAAGTTTTAAAGTAAATGCCAAAGTGAAGTTTAAGCTCTTCTAAAACAGAGAAGAAGTGGGGGGGATGCTGTGCACATATCTTACAAACATACTAGAGCCCTAACAGAGCCGCTGTTTAAACCGACGCCCCCCCCCCCGTTCACACGCTGCACCCCGGGCCGAGAATCTCAACATTAAACACACTCCCTTTTTTATTTCATTGGGCCGCACTCAACTTGAGGTTTGGGCAAAAAGAGCTTTTAATTTAACATTTGCAATTTGGCAAGAATCCTCATCAGTGTGAAGAATTCATCTCTGAGAATCGACGTGAAGATTCATGCGTCCTGCCCTTTAATTACGCCAGCGAGGAGATCAACGAGGCGCGGAGGCTTCTGCTCAAAACTCGGGTCAATAACTTTTTTTGGTATTCTTTTGAGAAGGTTCTGCGCCGCCTCTCCACACTCTACATTATTCCATTTTTTTTTTTTTTTACTGAGGTTAGCGCTAGTCTTTTATGAGCTGTGAACTGACCACAAATGTACGGACTAGTCGGTCCCAAAGTACACCCCCTTACCCCCTTCTTCCCATCCTTTCTCAGCTCCTCCTCTCAAGTCTATGGGAAAGGGCAAAAAAAGATGGCAACAGCTTTAAAACGGAAAAATCCTTTAATGCAATTCCTACCTTATCTAAAACACCTACATATCTGTCTCCAGTCTGCGGCCTTTGAAAGGATATTTCAGGCCTGGGATTGAGGGGGGAAAATCTCCCCTCAGAAGCAGGGCTAGGGATGAGTTATAGGCATCTAAGAGGCTGGAAATCTCTGGGGCCTGACCATGGCTTTAGCATACAGCTCCAACCACGGCCAGGGTCTAGAGCAGAGGCAGCCCCAACCCTGCTCCCCTGCACCACCACCAAACACCCCCCCCCAGGCCTCGTCAAAGGAAGAAATATAGAGAGGCATGAGAAGGTAGCGCTGATATCAGGAATTAAGACGGCCAGGTTTTGGTTGAAATTTGATTTTTCTATTTTCAGAAAGTGATTCTGCTCGCTCGCCTTCGGTTAACTTCAGGCAGGAAAAGAGTTTGGTAAAAATCTTTTTTACACTGCTGCATTATTTCCTGCAGCTTTCAGCGAGCTCGTACGATCAACGTGTGACACCCACTTACATAATCAGCATACTGTCATGATTTGGTCTTCTTTGGGTTTGTATGTTTTCAGAGTTTAGATTCTCTGGTTTTAGTTTTTCTCATTCTCCTCTGGTGTTTGTTTCCCTTGTGTGTCAATGTTTCCTAGTTTGTTTTTTAGTGTTTCCTGTTTTATTTTGTAATTTCTTATCCTTGTGTTTCTCTGTAATAGTGTGTTTTGTTGTTGTTAGATTTGTTGCTCTTGTCTTCTGTGTTTCTTGTATCTCTTCCCACCTCTGTGTGTGTTTCCTTCCAGTCTGTCTCATTAGTCTCACCTGTGTTTGATTACCTCTGTGTGTATTTAGTCTCTGTGTTTCTTCCCTCCTGTGTTGGTTCATTGTCAGATTTTCCCCGTCTCAGTCGTCTTCTTACTCGTGCTTCCCTCACAGTTTTTCTCTTTGTTGGACTGTTTTTGTTTAAATAAATAACTTTTATAACTATAACTTAAAACTTTTTATTTTCTGCACATGAGTATTCCTCTTTGTTTTTTTCAACATACATGACACATGTTTATTTATGTCATTAAAGATTCCCTCAAGAAATGTTTTTAAGACAAACAAAGAAAAAACTTCCTCTTTGAGTCATAAATATTATCTGAACATGTTTCCCATTACCAACACTTAACTGTCCTGTTACTACTCAAAGCTAGACTACAAAATATTTATTTGGTTTAAAAGATTCACTTCACGAGCGTTTAGGTTCCACATCACATTGTGTGATTTAATATACGCCAACTAAACTGGTTTAAAAACGCCATGAATTCACCCTCATCCGTATAAATGTTGAAGTTAAATAAAAGCTGAAAACAAAAAAGTTTCTCCTTTAAGAAGACTCACGTTCAAATAGTAGGAGTGTACCGGTATTGGCCGGTATCAGCCCTGTTGACACATCTGCCGATAATATGGCATGAACAGATGTTTATCTCTTTTGCCAAATCGATTTAAGATAAGATAAGATAATCCTTTATTTATCCCACAATGGGGAAATGTACTTATTTAATGCTGCCATCTAGTTCTATACAACAAGTTTTAATGCCTGAAACCACGCCGACGCAGCGTCAGACAAAGTGACTAACAATATGCAGCTGAAACTTCCTTTATTTACATTTCCCTCAGCAGAGATTCACAGGGAGTGATACGTGCGGCTGTTAAAGCAACGATATGAAGTCTTTGGTTTGGTGCGCTTTGGCGCCCACTGAAGGTCTCTGAGTGCAACTTCACTGTCGTTAGACACACAAAGTGCTGGTAACTCCTCCCCCTCACACAGCGTCCATTTGTTTATAACCCGAAGGTGAAGGAGCCTACAACTTTTAGCATGTAGAGTTTGAGTATGTGTCTTTAACTGTACCATGACGACTATAGGAAGTCTCTAAATGGTCAGTATCAAAGTGATAAAGCTAACTTGAAGATCGACGAGGAAAGAGACGACTTTTTGGTGTCAGATGGATTTATTGATTTCTTCTTATCGATCCTGAGACAGAACTCGGGTTAGACGACTTCCTGCAGCTAAACATGAGACAACGATGACACCGCTAACGACACAGGCTAACGTTACATCTCAGTCTGTAAATAAAATCTGCAGGGATGTTCACTCTGCTTCTCGCTCGCTCACTTTCTCTCTCTCTCTCTCTCTCCTTACTTCTTCCGTCTCCGTCGTCTTCCTCTTAGCCTTAGCCGTCGTATCAAACAGTACAGAGATTGGCTAACTAACCGGGATCAAGCCGCACTGTGGACATGAGAGAGACGCCATTCTCCCTGTTGCCGTTGTTTTGCTGCTAAATCAACTTTTAGAAACTACAAGTTTGAAGGTGGAAATGTTACATATTGTCGCTTTAAGAGACGGCATGATCAGGCGTATAAACAGCACAGATATAAAAGGTACAACTTTGTCCACAGGGGGCGCCAAACTCAACAAAAACATTAAGATCCTCACTGTAGCTTTAAGTCGCTGATACTTAAACTTTTACTTGATCAGGAGGAAACCAGGTGATGTGTCATGAAGAACAGAATTAAAGAAAACTCCTCCCTTTAAAATGAAACACATCGAGGCCCAAGTTGATATTTTACCTGCAACATGTTGTGCCTGTTTTTGCAGAGCTGAAAGCGCAGCGTTCATGCGTGCCTGAGCGTGTTGTGTAAAGTAGTTGAAGTGCTCTTTATGTTCCAGACTCGAGGGGTTAAGACGCGCTGTCTGTCCAGTGTCTCGGCTGTCTCGGCCTACTCTAACACGCAGCTCTCCGGTCAGAGCCAGTAAATTTTCCAGCATGAGGGATAAAGTTCAAGAAGATAAAATCAAACAGATGTCAGGTTGAGGGTGAGTCTTCGTCACCCATAAAAAAAAAAAAAAAAAAGTGCTCCCATCAAAGAGCTGAATCATTTGTTTTGAATTATTGCGTTGTTATCAAAAGAGACGGCAGCGGCCTGTTTGAGGAGGAATCCGATCTGTTTGTCTAAAAACACGGAGGCATGGATACTCCGGCCCAGAGGAACCATGGGAAAAAAAAAAAAAAAGAGAGAGAGAGAGTGACGGCTGACGGGGGCAGGCAGCTGGGGAGGATGGGTTTGATTGACAGCCGTCAGCTATCTTTGGACTCTGTGTTGACTTTTGTTTAGTGGAGTCGAGTGTTGACCGTCTGGCACCTCGCTCTGCACGCCAACGTCACCTCCTCGGCTGCTAAACGGGCCGAAAAAAACAATTTCAACAAATATGTGATTTTTTTGTTTTTTTGTTTTCCACCCCTGTTGCACATTTGATTAAGTTTCACTAATGAAATTTGTGATACGATCAAAAAGCAAACGTGAGATTGTGGACGGATAAGTCCAATAAACGTCGTTTCTTTCTGAACGGTTCGGCACACATTGGACTTATTTAGTCTTACAGCGGAGAGCATCGCACTGCAGCGGGTCGGACGTTCACACAGAGTTCACCATAAGGTTACATTTTTGCCTTATCTCCTAAATCTTGTTTCAACTGATGAGAAAGGTTAAGTCCTTCACAATAAAATGTTTCTGTTTAAAAAAAAATGCTGTGATACACTCGTCATAAAGAGAATTAAAAACATCTGAGACAACACACACACACACACACACACACACACACACACACACACACACACACACACACATTTGCATCTGTTGTTGTAATTCACCCCCTGAAAGAATTTACACCATGAAAAAGTGAGAGTGTTGTCTTTTGGAGGGCCCGAAAACAAACTGGATTTCAAAGTGTCTGCGACATAGGAAATTCGAGGTCAGCCGAGAGGGGGGGAAAGTAAACGAACTTTGGTGTTTGCACACTTTACCCATGTGAACTTTAGCTGGTCGTAGCACGCTATTTCAGTTTGGATGGTAACTAATATGACATGCGAATGTGCAACACTCGCCCTCCCCCGAGATGTGCTGATAATCTGCCAACGACAACAAAGCACTCTCAGTTTGAAACGCTTTTTTTTAATACGCCTTCTTTTGTCTTTATATAAAAATCTTTGATTCAGGCTTTTTTGACGACCTGTCCACGTAGTTAAAAAAGTAGAAGTCAACTCTTTTTATACACATTTTTGCCGTGGATTTAGACGAGCAATAATGCGTCTTATATTTCATGACTTTTGCTCTAAGACTCCGGTTTACAAAGTGACTTAAAGAGGACAGCGGCAAGGCGTTCCCGTGTCTCCTTTAATGTCTCGCATGCTCACACGATGAAACCTCGAGGGCCGTGCGAGCTGGGATCACAGGAAGACGGGTGATAAGCAGACCCCAGAGTGCTTTTTCTCCCAGCAGGCTGTTCTCACACTCGCAGTGCGGGGGCGGCGGGCCGGTAGCCAGATTACTCACCACGGCAGGCAAAAGCTCACAGTGTGTTAGTAAATGGTCCAAGAGGTCAGCCTCTCAATTTTAACATTTTTAATCTGGATTCATCGCAAAATTTCAATATTTAATTGTTTAAAAATCTGAAATTTTAAATAAAAATTGTTTGGATTTTGTTTTGTATTTTTGTTCTGTCTTAAGCTGAGAGTACTTTACTTGTTGTGTGCTTTTATTTTGAAATAAAGTAAGGAGCTTCTGGTAGAGTGAAGGTTAGGGCATGAAGGTAAGCACAGAAACAGGAAGTGGTTAGGGATCCCAAACTGATCCAATCATGATGACAATCAGCTCAAAGGAACGGTAACAAAGGTCAATGTGTGATGTCATCAGGTCAATGTGTGATGTCATCAGGTCAATGTGTGATGTCATCAGGTCAATGTGTGATGTCATAAGGTGGATATTACTGTCTGAGAGTTTGTTAAAGTGAAATGAAACATTCAAAGATGCAGCAGTGTCTTTCTTTTACATCACTGAGACTACAGGGAGACACTGAGGACGAGTATCTACGGTGAGCCTGAAGGGACAAAACAGCATGACATTAATTACAATAATTGAAGCATTAATTTCCGACCTTAATTAATTGTGATTAACTCGTTAATGCTGACCTTTTTGCAAATGCTTGAGCATATGATGCATATGTTATTTGCTTTCCTGATGTGCACATTACCAAAAAAAAATGGTTGCAGAGACTTTAAATAATCTGCAAGATGCAAAACAGAAGTTGTATTCCAGGAAAATACATGTGCAACTACTTTATTATAATTAATCTCAATCATGTAGAAAAGATGAGCTTTAAAAAGATTTGATGATTTTCTAACTTGATTCTTTAATTGACTGTAGATATATGAAACAGGTCTTACCACCTCTCTCTCTTCCTCTGTTATTTGATCAGTTTGCAGCTGATCGCAGAGCTTCAGTGAGCTTCAGTGATTTGTGTGACCAACACTTAAGACTTGGCAACACAGTGAAGTGAAAAGATCAGACACTCGTTTCTGTTTTCAGGCTCTGACTTTGTGATTGTAGACAATATGATGATCGTATTTCTGCAAAGGAAACCTGGTCAAGTTTTTTTTTTGGCTTTTTATGCCTTTATTTTAGAGATACAGTAGGACAGTGGATAGAGTCAGAAATCAGGGAGAGAGAGAGAAGGTGGGAAACGACATGCTGGAAGAGTCACTGGTCAGATTTGAACCCGGGCCGCCCGCTTGGAGGACTTTAGCGGCCGTATATGGGGCGTCACATTAGATAATATGACGTATGTTCTTTCATACATTCACTAAAATCTGGAGAGAGGTCCCACACTATATCAGGACAACAACCTCAGGCAGGCATATAAACACCTCCTGATGAATTAAAACAAAACTTTATCTGATTTATCTCAGTTATCCCCCCTCTGATCTGATTGTTGGTGGTGTGATTTTTGTCTGATGTGATCTTTTGTTTTTATGTTCTGCAGAACAGGAAGCTGCTATAAACCAGCTGGACCCCGGAGTCAGTTAACTTCTGTAATGTTACTTTTACTCTTTTCCTGAGTAATGAAACAAAACGAAATGAAGACTCCTGAGTGAATTATACGTTAAGAAATCAAGTTAGGGAATATGAAAATAAATGCTGGTGAATTAACAGGGCCGTGGCCAGAGTGGTGGCATGCCCCCCCCCCCCCCCCCCCTAGAAATCTCATTGGCCACCCCAGGTGCCACCCCAAAATCCTCAACAGTGATTGGCTACTTGCCTTGCCAGAGGCGGGACTTATGTTGAAATCCACTATTCAGGCTGTGTTGCATCAGGCAGCTCTTAGTTTTTAAATACTTGTGACTTGGACGTACATATTTTCTTGCAGACAGCATGGGCAGGGTTAAATTAATGCTCTCCATTCATCTGTGTGCTCACAAACTTCAGGCCACCCCTCCACAGGTCAGTGCTCCCCAGTTGGGCCACCCCAGTCCTGAAAAGTCTGGATACGCCCCTGTGAATAAAAGAGGTCACATTCATGTTTTAGTAGAGAGAGAGAGAGAAACATTTGGCAGCTAAAATAAGTCAGAAAGTGTTAGGTGGTTTCTTAATAAATGTAAAACATATAAAAAGACTTGGCATGCAATGTGTTCCCAGGTAAATACAATTTAAAGAAAATATTTCTGTTCTGAACCTCGTGCATCTGAAACCCAGCAGAAGTGCTCTGACACGCTGGTTTGATATTTTCACACTGACATTTAACTATAATCAGAGATTCTCTGCACAGAGACGAGTTGTCAACAGCAGCAAACGTCCTCGTCTGCCGGAGGCGACGCCCGCTCCTAATGAATTGCTGAGGTTTGCTTCTGGACCCCCTCCTCCTCCCCCCCTCCTTCCATCCCTCAGTTATTGATACAGTCGGCTGTGAAGATAGCTCTATTTTCTGCATAGATGCATGATGAGCACGGCGGCACCGTTTACATACTGTATTCTCCAGTGTTTGCTCGGAGGAAGGGAGCCTTGGTGGAATTTGTATTGACTCTACAAATGTTTAATGAGCAAGCAGCGACAGCAGCTGGCTGCACAGCGCTGATGAAATGATGACACAGGACACACGTGTGCTCATGTGCACACAGCAGTCACTGGGAATGTCGTGCACACAGTGGTGCACTGACGCTGGTTGTACTGGTAAACATAATAAAATGTATTTTTCTTTTGAATTTTTCTACAATTTGCTGCTCTACTTCTGCTCTTTTGTTTCACTTTTCTGTTTCAGAAAGGGGGGATTGAATATGATTTTATGTGGACTAACACATTTACGTCTGTGCTTTATTGTAATGTCATGCATCAAGTCAAAATGAGCACAAAATCACTCATAAATAGACACAATGTATTGCACTTAAAATGAACGTGCCTAGCTAAATTTCCCCTTAAAACCAGAGATTTTATATTGACAACTTTGAGATATTTCAGGATAAATAGGTAGAGTTTTCTTGCACTATTTCCTGCATTTTTCCTGACGCAGAACATTTATTAAATCACACAGACATGCATGAAAAAATCCCCCAAATCAAGGATACATTAACTGCTTTTTTAAAGACATAAACATGGCATTTGGACTCCGTCTTAGTCCGCTTCAGTTTAATAGTAAAGCAGCAGAAACACTGTGGCACCCGGCAGCATTGTGTCGATCTTTCCCGAGAGCGTGGGCAGCCACAGTCCACAAAGCTAACCCTGTCATCTGGCAGCAGATTTGCAAGAGAGATAAACTGAGATCCTGCAGGGGATCAAACCCAGCCTCTTTCTCTAACAGAGGATTTAGCCGGCAGAGACTAAAGGGGCTCGAGCAGAATTACTGTGTATGGAGCCCGAATGAGTCGTCGCATTTACCCTGCGAGTTGGTTGCTTTTGTGTCTGGATACTGTTTAGCAGGATAATACTGAGAGATGGGAAATGTATTTATTTTTTCTCTTTTGTCACAGGTAAACGTGCAGGTGTGTTTCAAAGGGGAGATTTAAATGTGAGGTAACAAAGCATGGTAATAAACAGCAGATTAACCCCTCTCACATGTATCAGCTGCTCCTGGTGGAATGACACTGTACTCATTTTATTTTTATTGGTTTATTCAAAGTAGATGCCATGCATTCAGGTTTGTAGCCATGCCTAATTTACAACCCCTATCCCCTTTCTAGGAGATCATTTAATGCACTGCAAATCATGTAAACAACATCAAAACAGTTACTGACAATTAGCCCTGGAGAGCTTCAACGCTGTAAAGTATACACACACACACACACACACACACACACACACACACACACACACACACACACACACACACACACACACACATATATATATCTATATACAACAAGGAAAGTGACCCAAACAGGACACTATAATTATTCTGACTGCAGCTTATTTACTGGGCTGGAAAAAAAATACAAATTCACCCACCGGATTAATTTGACATTTTAACAGAATTGTTTTTTTTTTTACCTGTATTCATGACATCATTCTCTGCTTTCTCTTGTTTTCTTTAAAACTTTGGTCACTCACTTTGAATAACTTCTATGCCTCTTTTAGTCGTATTTTATAAGCCAGTGTAAGACGTATTGTGACAAGCTACTCTCAAGACATTTTTTATTGGACACTGACAAGCACAGGAGAATGACTCACTGGTAGAAACAGAGGAATATGAGCTTTAACAAAGTAATGAAGAGAGACATCAGCCGTTTTCAAATATACACTCCTGGAAATATCTAGATAACTTCAGGAGGACTTCTACAGATATTCTCCAAATATTGTTAGGAAAGTTCATGTGCTGTAATTTATGTTTTTAATTTAGCAGAGAGTTTCTAGAATGTTTTTAAAATAATCCATTCTTGTAACCCAAATTCTATTTCCTTTGAATTCAGGAGGTACAGCAGCAGGCCTGATTTTTACAAGAGTATTACATTGACTTTCGTCAGCATTGATTCCATTGAATCCTGCAATAACCTTCTTTCATAGATCAGCCAGCAGAGCTATCAGGTCCACGCTTATTAATTCTATTTATAGCCTTTTACATGATGGGTGTGGAGACAGGTGGTGCTGGGTCAGCTGGGTGTTCTGTTCTGTTGAGCGACCGAAACAGAAGAAAAGATGAAGTCACTGCACCACGTTTTGTGACTGGAGGAACTGGGTAAACTGACTGGTAACAATGTTTTTAATACAACTGGACTGGGTTGGAAAATCTTTATGGATGGATGGATAGATGCATGGTTAGATAAATGGATGGATGGAGTGCTTTATTTATGCACATTGGTTTGTTTGGTTTTTTAATAGCAGCTTCAACAACATTAAAAAAATACAACAAAAATAACTTTTAAGATAAAATAAATAAAATGAGGGGAGCGAGGTACAAATGGCGTCACAAGGGGTGTTGCAAGATACCGTCTAAAAAAATGCAAACAGCCAAATTTTTCACTCAGACTTCACCCGGAGTTTCTCCTCCAGCCTCCTCGTATTTATTCTGCAGAAAGTCAGAGTGATCTGATGTGAGAACGCAGCAGGATATAATCAGGAGAATTCACCTGGAGCCAGTGGGAGGGGCCAGTGGGAGGGGCCAGTGGGAGGGGGTGGTGACCTTTATTCCCTGTGATCGCTGCACGACCATAGACCGTCTGCACGCCACCTCTACCATCTCCGTGCTCTAATCAACCTGCTGCTGCATGTTTCCTGTTCTCCAGTTTGTTCTTCTCCTCTCTTTAGTTCATGTTGAGATTCTGTTGAACTATAACGTCGTATAGAGGACTCTGTTGCTTCATCTGCTACTTTAGTGTCGTTATTTTTTACGTCCTGTCTTACCTCGGGAGACCCCCCACCCCCCCTCCCGTCTGACAGGGATAGTCTCCCACTGTGAGGAGCACATGTGAACAACCAGGTCAGGAGGATATCCCGAGCAGTCCTCCTGAAATTATTGAGATATTTTCAGGAGTGTTTATGTGAAAACGACTTTACATTTTATATTCAGAGCTGTCCAATACAATCACAGTTTGTACAAATTGCAGTTTTAAAAAACCGATGATACATGTAGCTAATAAGACGTTGTGATTTGTGGGGTTGGAAGCCAGTGAGTGATTTAGGCTTTTCTCTCTGCAATGGTGGAATCCACCAGTTGGTTTCCAGTCCCAGAACATGGGTGATGGGATCTGGGGATAGCGTGCTTCACCCTCCCAATAAATCTCCTCACTGGCAGGAAAGTGGACGCTGCTGGCGACTCTGTGCCCACTCGTTTTGTAAATCAAGACCCCAGATATGTCGTATACCTCGTGTGGCATGTGAGGGTGGGAACACTTCACGGGCTGAATTCTAGACAGGATGAGATTTAGAAGTATCTGTTGTCATGCATTATTAAAATGGTTTTATAGTAACAATCGTAAAGATCAGATCGGCTCCTATCATGCTCCATAAAAGACTCACAACCATGATATGTTTTATCGTTTGAAGTTTAACCATATATTCTTTTGAAGCACTTTATGCATACATTTTGCTCATGCTCATTTAATTATGTTAAAAGTTGTGGAAAATGATTTATTGTAGAATGTCACAGAGAGAGAAAAGCCCACCAGAAGAAGCTGATTGGACAACTTGTGGAAAAAGTCTAGCTAATAAAGCATCTCATGAAATTTATGTTCAGTCATATAGGCCAACTTCACCCAAGCAGTAATCTCCTATCTTGAAAAATGAGGCCAATGTGGAAGTGCAAAAAACCTGCAGTTCATCGAGTGTCCACTAGAAGCTGGCGCCAGGAACACATGAAGTCACATACACACCCATTCATAAAAGCTGTTTTTTCAGCATAAATTAACATGTTTACATCCTGGTACAAATAACAAAATAGGTCTGATTATTTATGGTCATCATCGGCACACACTGTACAGGGGGGATTTTTTTTTAAACGGCTCAGTTTTGATTTTATAATCGATACGTGTTATTCATAATAAGGCGTGTAGCTGACATGATTGACAGGTGGGCGCGGTGTAACGGTTTGTCAGGAGGTTTAAAACCCGCCTCAGCTCCAGCTCTCAGCCTGTCGTTAGGTTGACTGAAAGTTAGACTGAGACAGCATTTCCAACATGGTGGCTGCCGGCGATGAGCCTCCAGCGCCCCCTGCAGGAACAGACGGCTGACGTTACTCAGGCTTCAAACAGTAATATATACAGTCTATGTTTGGACCCCACGTATGGAGGCTATCGGCCTCCACGTGGGCGGCCTTGGTTCCGACCTGCTGCTTCTTTCCTGCATGTCAATCCCCACTCTCTCCAGATTTCCTTCTCTATCCACTGTCCTGTCCAAATGAAGACAAAAGCCCATAAATACACCTTCAAATATATATTTATTCTTATTTATTTATCTGATGATGTCTTTCTATCATCCATGTCTTAGCAACAAAGCTGTACTTTATCCTCATGATGGAAGAGCAAGAAAATGAATTCAAAAAGAAGAACATAATTTGTTCCATTCGTCCCGGATATTCAGACTTGAATCATAAAAAAAAAAAAAGGAGAAAAAGATGCAGATATGTTGGTGAAATTAGTATTGGGGCTCATCTGTGTACATTGGAGGGGTCAGAGATGCAGTGCAAACTATTAGCCCGTTCTCCAACCCCTGTTGCACGGCCCCTACTTCTTATTACTACAACGGTGGTTTCACCTTTTCAGTTTAATCATTCCAGCAGATATTAAACTCTCCCGGCAGGCTGCGGGCTATATAGTGTAGGGGATTTACGGGGGGATTTGCATCCTCCTCTCTGCTAGTTCAAATCTCTGTGTCTTCTCAGATCAAATTATCATAACCATCATCGGGCACGGCTCCACCATGAAAATACAGAGCAGGGAAAAAACGCCGTCAGCGATTCCATGTGCCCTTGTTCCCAGAGAGAAATATGAAATATGGTTATTGTGCAGAGCTAGTATGCGGTACAATCGGAGGGTTATCCCATGGTACCAGAAGCGATGTGGAAAACATGAGTTATTGTCAAAAAGCTGCTGTGATGGACGTGAAAACACTTCTTTAGAGCGATGCATTTATCATATTTCAGCGGCACATGAAGTCACATTTGGCCTCAATAAAATACACATTTTGTTTGTAATTATATTTAACTCT
Source organism: Labrus mixtus (assembly GCF_963584025.1). Classification (NCBI taxonomy): domain Eukaryota; kingdom Metazoa; phylum Chordata; class Actinopteri; order Labriformes; family Labridae; genus Labrus; species Labrus mixtus. Next base: position 2,297,385 of record NC_083621.1, on the reverse strand, counting down.
TAGAGGACATTAAAACGCTGATTTATTATAATCATAACCCTCAACCAGAAGTGTTTTAGTCACATTTTTGGGCCTTTTGTTCAGAACGTTCTCGAGCTTAAAGACGCCACATTGATGTTTCTATAATCAGAAATTATACAGTATTGTTTTTTTCCTCGCCTGAGAACTCGAAACTTTTCATTAAACGGAGGCCAAAGGGACCAAAACAGAGAGGCCGGGTGAAAGTTTTCATACGGCTGAACTTTCATCTATTACGGTGTATTATATATCCAACTTAATACATCATCAAGGGGGTTGACACACCATCGCGTGACCAGCTGTGATGCCATAAGACTGAGAGTAAATTAACGTGACGCGGCCAACCCCGGGACCCTCAATAAACGTGGAAACCTTTATTATTATTTATCTTATTTTGTAGGAGGGGGGACGGGGGTGTAAGCTGAGAGGAAGCTGATGGGGCGGTCGGCACAATGTCGGGATTGTTCCCCCGCTGCACGCACCTCCATATTGGAAGTGAACGAGATGAAGGCTTTCACTTATGGCGCCGCTTTTCCTCTCCGATCTTTAGAGCTGAATATGGCTAGTGTGGGAAAAAGTGCGTTTACCGCCTCTCTGCCTCCGACTGCAAGGGAGCAGGTCAAATCCTCTGCCAGGTGCCCCGGGCTATTTTTCCTTTCCTCTCTCTTTTTTTTTTTTTTTTCCTCCAAACACCTCCACACCAAGAGAGCGAAATCTCTGTCAGAAGACGAAGGAGGAGGAGGAGGAGGAGGAGGAGGAGGCAGATACGCTCTTCTGTTTTCACTTTGTGTGTGTGTGTGTGTGTGTGTGTGTGTGTGTGTGTGTGTGTGTGTGTGTGTGTGTGTGTTGAACCCTCTGGGGCTGAAATAATTAAGATCAATATATATGAAAGTTCAGGATACTTTTTTTTTTCTTTGGAAGTTGCTTCATTTCAAGGTAATTAAACGGTGTGATCGGGATCTCATGTGAGTGTGTGCAGCCTCGTTGACATACAGTATCAGTATGTTGCTGCTAATTACTCGTCTGCTCTCATCGCGCCCTCGCTCACTTTGTGTCTGCACCAGTTATTAGACGGGATACACACACACACACACACACACACACACACAGGCGTACATTTACACATGATGTCTTATTTACGCTCCAATCTCATCGACTTCATTCAGATTTTTCTCCCACATATAAATATGCAGCTTGGATTTAATCCTGCAGGGAAACAAATTCTCCTCTTTCTTTTTCTAGTTTTAGTTTATTTTACTTTCAACATTGAATAAAATTACTGCCTTGACAGATATTAAAGTCAGGGTTGGTAATTTCCTCCAGATCCACTTTTTCAGATTCTGGTTGAAATTGTCTTTAGGTCCTGACAGACATTAATAACTCAGGTTCTCTGAAAAAGGAACAAAGAGAATCCATCATCTGTATCAGTTTGTAAGTCTGTAAAAACTTCAACCAATGTCTGCCACGAGGTACCAATCTGATGAACCAATCACACGCCTCCCTGTCTCCCTGCTCGCTCTCTACCTCTTGCGTGCTCTAGCTCACACTCAAAGCTCGTCACCGATGACTTTAGGAGTTTATACTGTGAGTTTACTTACTGCTGAATGAGACATGAGACGACGTAGTTTCTACACAATGACAGAGATGAGCTGAGGTCCACTTCTGGAGCGACGGCGCTCGTACATCTAAGTGAGGGGGCGTGGCTTTAGAGGGAGCACAGAGGGGAGGGGGTGCAGACGGAGCACTGAGGGAATGCTACTTTCAAAATCATGCTAGTTTTTGAAAATTATCACCCTGCCTTTAAACACATGACATGGACAGCGAATATCTTCCTCAAGTTCAGAGTTTTAGTTCAGAAACAAAGCGGTACAAATACAGCTCCGATCTAATATCGGTATCGGGTCCGATATTGAAGTAATTTGCGTATTGAATATCGGACTGAGGGAGCCGATCCGCATCACATGTCAAGAAATTGGTTTGGCATTTTAAACACTCTCAGCACACACTGTCTCACTCTGAACACGTTCAGACTGAACTTTTAGAAGTGTCCACACAGCGTCTCCATGACGACGTTCAGACGAGATTGAACAGCTCCTTCTATATTATCAAAAGTTCAACTCTTACACTTCGGTTTAAAAGATTTAATTTGAAAAACCTGAAGGTTGTTGCTGCTTCCTGTCTGCCAGCGTAATGCAATGCAATGCTGGGTTCACCACAGCGTTTAGTAGCCTTACAGATAACACCAACAACAACAATAACACTATTAGTTATGATGAATATCGGATTCGGATCTATCCTGAAAAAAAAAAATGGATCGGTGCGTCTCTAGCTGCATAGTCTCCAGCAAAGAGGCTCCTCTTTTTAATTGCACGATTCAACAAAGTGTATATGTTCAGTGATTCTCTAAATCTCTCTCTCTCTCTCTCTCTCTCTCTCTCTGCATTTCATAAACGGGAATTGTTTCCATCTTTAATCGTAGGAAAACACTGCAAACTGTGCTTGAGTTTTTCATCTTTGTCTTTGTGTCCTCGCTGTTAGCTTCAAACAAATACATGCCATAAAATGTGCAGAAATATATCTTTGAAAAATGCGATGGAAAGGGAGACAAAAAATCATGGCTTTGTATAAATGATTCAATCGACTTTTTTTAAGAGCCCTAGTATCATGAAATCCCCATTAGCACAGACGGCAAAGCTTTCCATGTCAACTTTCAATTCCATCAATGAGACCCCACACATCCACCCAAAAATAAATTGTAGGAGCAATTTTGTTTACCTGCCAGCATCAGATGATATCATTACTGTGCTGAGCATCTCTGTCCGGAGTGACACCAGTCCATTACGGCGTCAAAGCCCCCCCCCAGCGGCCCTCTCAGGTCACCTTGGGGAGGATTCCAAGATACAGCGAGCCCACCAAACAACACCCTTCCCATCATGCCTTTGTTCAACCCAATTCCACCTGGGATAGATACAAGAGGATTGGAAAGAGGCTGAGGAGACAGAGAGAGTGTGTGTGTGTGTGTGTGTGTGTGTGTGTGTGTGTGTGTGTGTGTGTGTGTGTGTGTGTGTGTGTGTGTGTGTGTGTGTGTGTGTGTGTGTGTGTGTGTGTGTGTGTGTGTGTGTGGATGACCAGCTGTCCTGAGGTTCTCGGTGGACGGCTGCAGCTGTTTAGGCAGCTTTGTGCTGATAATAGGAACGTGGGGAAAGTTTATGGACACAATGGAGGGAAGAATACGTAAACTATTCAGAGACGTACAAACACTCATAAACAGACGAGCGCCGTCGTTTCTTCCTCGACCCATACGGCGATAATGAAATATAGAAGTGGTGACTCAATGCAGCCACATTAGGATTGTGTTCTTTAAAGAGGTGATGAAGCACGATCAGAGGCCTCTGAAGTGACTCACGGTCCACAGCAGGGTCATCAAGTATTGTACGTATAATCAAGGAGTAGTATTGATATGAACACATTCAAACTTGGACAATAATAAGATGAACAACAACTGTGGTGGCTGAGGTGAAAAGCTTGACGTTACCAAAGTTAGATCAAGAGACTGCGAGTATCTGATTATCAAACAGCTGCTGAAATCAACAGATGAAGAATTGTTCCACTTTTTTAGAGAGGTGAAACCTTGGGGGTAACGGGAAATGAGAGGTGAGTTTAAAAGAGAGTGACAAACTGCCAATGCTGCAAGTCATGGTATATATGACAAATCATAAAAGACGAGCAGAAGGTGCTGGATCCCCCCCCCCCCCCCCGCAAAAAAAAAGATAGGTAGAAAGAAGCAAACAAGGATTTATTGATATGTGACATTTCGAGCCAAAAAGAAGGAAGGAGGGAGAGCATGTTAAACGAGAGCTTCTGAGTGCAGATTTTGTTTCCTTCCTTTTGCAATTCATGGTGTAGGGGTTGGGAACGATACGATATGAGGCCCATAATAACATATAAACACAGTTATTCTGCAGTAACTTCAACATTGCAAGAAAATGCAGCTGCAACAAACTTAAGAAGAATGAAATACATTTTGTTTGAATAGTCTAATTCTGTGTTTTCGACCATTTGCAGACCCTTCACTCATGTCCTCAAACCTGTGCACACTGTGAGATGTACATTTTGTAAAGGTTCCTCATGTGGACTAAGACATTCAGCAGGAGTTACATTCCCTGCATGCAGGCTTACATCGACAGATCCAGTATTTCTAAACAGACTCGCTGTCCGTCCGACCAACAAAAAGTACATAGTGTCGGCATCCACAGTTTACGATACAGTATGAATATCATAAACGGTGTGGTGAACACTTAAGTCTCAGGGATCAGCGTGTCCCGCTGTGTCCTCTGCAGGGCCTCGCCTCGGATTAACCAAAGCTGGGACAGCGTGGGGTCACTGTGTGCCACCTAATTTACAGCTGACATCTTGTGTCGCCTACTGTGGGGTGGCATGATGTGAGACACGGATGCCTGCAAAGGCCGGGCATCACGATAAATTTGGAAACAATACTCCCGCTGCGGTGCAGATACGGGGATGATTAATTGCATGTGTTCCTTACCTTTTAGGGGCGAAGCTGAGCGAGGCGTGCAGTCCTCGTACAGCTGCGTCTGCCCCATCAGAACCGTCACTGCCGTGTCGTTCAGTGTTAGTGTTATAAAGGTCAGAAGTATCTGTGCATGCATCAGGAGAACACGGATTCACAGGTGAAAAATCTTAAACATGAGGATGAGTGTTTCATCTTTGAACGATGTGGCTGGTACCTGAAATCACTTCCTGCCATCAGCTCGTTCATGGTGAGCTTTGCTAAGCAGTTAGCAGAGCAGATCAATTCTTACATTCATTTTTAAAAATGAGCAGGATCCATCTGTGTGTGCACTTTCTAATACAGCAGGTCTGGTTCTTTTTGTAAACTAGTGCTGTCCTCCTATAGTACCTAGAGTTCTCACGATGCCAGAATTATAAATATAGAGATATTAACAGCTGCTTCGATACCATGGTAACACAAATAGAAGTCCTAAACACTGAAAAAACTTCATGTTTTTAATTACCCAAAAACTGCCATAAAACTCCTGCACAATGTTGGAGTTGCACAAATGCATACAACATATTTACAACATATTTAAAAATATGACTAAAGGCCTGTTGTTGTTTTTGTTGTTGTTACTTTTCGATTCTATTGTTCATTAAAAAATAACGATTGTGTCATGTTGACAAGCTTCTTCCAGTACTTTGGGGCGGCTGTGGCTCAGTTGGTAGAGTCGGTCGTCTCTCAACGGGAAGGTCGATGGTTCGATCCCCAGCTCCTGCAGCTACATGTCCGATGTGTCCTCAGGCAAGACACTTAACCCCAAAGTTGCTCCCGCTGCTTTTTTTTTTGGTGTGAATGTGTATGAATGGGATTGATGGTCACTTCACATAGCAGCCTCTGGACACATTCATACGCCGCCGATGAAGCAGCAGGAGCGACTTTTGTTTAAGTGTCTTGCCCAAGGACACATCGGACATGTGGCTATTGCAACAATAAAGATGAGTGTTTATCCTCATTTCAACACCAATAAACATCAGACTCAGTTTTTGTGAGTCAAACCTTCCCTGACCTTTGGATTTAGGAATTTTCCGTTTATTGCTTCATGATGATGATGATCACCGTTTGAGTTTTAGCGACGCTGCTGCTAATATAGTTGGAGCAATAAAGCGAACGTCTGCTGGGCCGGCGCTCAGAGAGGGAATCGACAAATCCCTGTGAACTCTGGGCCGTGTGCACGGAGCCAAAGGTTTTAAAGGTGTATGAAAATGTTACAATCTACACGCCGACCATGTTCACTGTAATATATCTCATAAGGGTTGTATTAAAGGGGTTTGCTTCTGTGAGCAAAATGAAATATGCTGCCTAAGTAAATGTCCAGACAGGAGGAGTACACGTTTTGGCTCAGTGACGCTGAGCACAATAAAACATGCAGAATTTAAAGTATGTATCAAAGGTGCATCATCGTCACAGAGACAGAACTGCCCCTCAATGACTCACCGGTGACAACTCCAGTCTGACATATTGTCCACAGTAGCGCATGTTGAGTTTAATAACGTCATTTGCAGGGGGACAAAAAAACAAGGAAATAAATATCTACAGCAGGTCAGCGGTGTGCCAAAGTAAAGAAATATCATTCCCAGAAGCTTTGCTAAGGATTCGGGGAAGTCTTTGGAGTTAGATGCAAGGTTACACAGAGGGCAGCCAGCACGGGTGTTTAGTTTTGTGAGATCGAGTCAAACAACAGGCGCAGAATGGAAAAGATACAGAAACCTAATTCACCTTGCAAGAGAGAGAAAAAGGAGGGGGGGGGAAGCCCTGGCGAGACAAACGGAGGGGCGGAGGGCAGCGGTTCAATAGAGAGGTGAAGTGCAATATTGAAGTGAATATTGAATGATAGGGTGATGAAAAGTGTTATCAACAAATAAAGCAACTTTTTCTCTCTCGCTCGCTCTCTCTCTCTCTCTCTCTCCATCTTGGTCGGAGGGAAGTGGAGATAATTTGATGTGAGAGCGGTTCACCTGGGAGAGCAGGCTGTTCTGACTGCAGGAGGATTTGTGAACTGGCTCTAAGGCAAGTTCAGCAGAACACACAAACTCTTATTAAACTTCCTGTTTTCTCCGAGTGAGAGCACGCACACACACACACACACACACACACACACACACACACACACACACACACACACACAACACTGGCTTTTTGACCCTTTTATTTCTCGGCGGTTTAGGGTACATTTCTGTATCTTTTAACGGTGCCAAAAAGACGAAAGTAAGACAGAAAAAAAAACCCTTCTTTGTCATAATGACTGAGTGTTTTTATGTGTTCCTGGAGCCATAAATTGGTGTTCTCCTTAAAAGGCAGCAATCATTGCCTGGCTGTAACACTAAAGCCCTTGTGCTCGATCAGCGTCCATACTTCAAGGTCAAATGAATAAATAAGAAATATCTATCACATGAACAAGGAGAGATGATAGCTTCACGATCAGACCCTAACAAAGAACACTTTCTGATGCATGTAGTGACCGTTTCCACCTTTATTTATTCTGTCATTGAGTTCATCTTTATCCAGATTCAATAAAAAAAATAGTGGTACAGTTGTGAAAATGCCATAACCACAATCGGCCCTGCAGTCCCGCCTCCGTCAGGTCTGGCTCTCCTTTATGGTAAAACAAAATAAAGCAAAGGTAAGTAAGAGTAAATGGGTTTTCCCAGTGAATGTTATTGCTTCAGGAATGGGTGCAGATGGCTATTGATCTGCCTCATCCTTGGCCATTACCGTCGGGACGGCAATCAGCGAGGCCCGTTGGCTTCTGGGTAAACAAGCATTTTCTCCTCTCGTGGCAGAGCGGCGTCGAGATTGAGAGCAAAAAAAAAAAAAAAAAAGGCTCGGGGAAAAACACTTCTGTTGGTCTCCGTCTGGTGCTGCTCTGACAGGACAATTGAAAAAGTATCTGTCGCTCTAAACATGATTGTTTCTCCGCTCGCTCTGACCTGTGAGAGCAGATTTATGCCCGGGGGGGGGGGGGGGGGGGGGGGGGGGGGGTGGTTTGTAAGGGGACATTTACAAGAACAAACACTAGGGTTGAACACATCAAATTGACACAAGGTTTAGTTTAGATATGATAAATAGTTTTTGCAGGATTGGACCTGTTCGTCGTTCCCAAATGGAACAACCACACCGGGTGTGATGTCATCTTCCATTTTACTGAGCCTTTGCAGAGACCAGAGTGCTTACTGGCCTGCACGGTTGGTGCACGCGCCCCATGTGTGGAGGCTGTAGTCCTCCAGGTGTGCGGGCCAGGTTTAGGTCTGACCTGTGGCTCATTACCGACTCTCTCTCTCTCTGCCCGGTTTCTGACTATCCACTGTCCTATCTCTAAAATAAAGGCAAAAGAAAGCCAAAAAAATGTTCCTTAAAAAAAGGAGTTTTGTTGTGTTGCACAGAAACCCCGAAGACTCATGCTAACCAGCAAAACATAAACACAAGCATCCTGACACACACTCACCCTAAACTCAGATGTCGCTCATGTCGAGAAACACAAAAACACATCTCAATGGGATTAAATTGTTCATAAGTTCTATACTTGTCCGTCTCTTCTTTTTCTTTCTTCTTCTTTTGATCGGTCTCAACCCGGGATTGAGCTCTATATTTTCATTAACACTATCTATTCTTTCTGAATCCACGCTGTGATGAGTCAGGTGTGTGAGTCTCGAGCCTCGCGCCGCTCTAAATGCCATTCCAAACTCATTACCTCTGCCTCGCGTCTCGCCATCCACCCATCACGCTGTGACCTTGAGAGAATAGAGAGGGGACAAGTGAGAATCGAGTTCTATAAAAGAGAGGAGTAAAAAAAAAAAAAAAAAATGTGCTGGAGTGTAAGAATACTCCTGGGTCACTCCCAAGGTGCACAGCCGCTATTCAATATTCAACTGTAAACATATTCTCTTCCTCAGGTCGGTTTCGCCCGGTCGTCTTGACAACGGTCGACTCAGACTTCGTTTTCATCATGGGTGGGGTGTAGAAGCAAGGAGGATCACTCCCATGATTCCCCCGCCAGCCTCGATGTCATCTTTTGTTAGTGTTTTGATTGAGAGCCCCCTGGTGGTGGAGTTTACACACTGTGCCTTTAAGTTTTTCATTTTGTCCTGAGCTGCACTAAAAGTCAGAAAGCAAAGAAAAGATGTTTTAATATCAGAGGTGAACAAGGACCCTCTCGTTCTTTACTGAGCTACATTAATCTACATGATATGAATACTGATCTCAGACGTCTAATGTTTGTCTTCACATTATTATTATTATTCCTGTGTGTCCGTCTGCTAAACTGATTTTTGTTGTTTTTTTTGGACCAAATCGTTCTGGGGACTTTTTCTCGGTCTGCATTCGCACCGCCATGGTTCCTACTCTGAAGCGGGAGCTAAAAGGGGTCCTCTAAACGGGGTCCTCTAAAAGGGGTCCTCTAAACGGGGTCCTCTAAAAGGGGTCCTCTAAACGAGGTTCTTGTCATGATTCAGTCTTTAGTTTGTATTTTGTCGATTTCAAAGTTTAAGTTTCCTTGTGGTTATTGTTTCCCTTGTCTTTTTTTGTCTTAATGTTTTATAGTTTAGTGTTTCCTGTTTTATTTTGTAGTTTCTTATCGTTGTGTTTCTTTGTTCTGGTGGTTATGTTACATTCTTGAGTTCTCTGTGTATCTTCGGTGTTTCTTCATTTATGTTGTAGTTCTAGTAACCAGTGTTTCTTGTCTTCTGTTTATTCCTGCCTCTGTTTGTTTCCCTCCAGTGTGATTGCCCTCATTGTCTTCACCTGTGTCTTGTTAGTCTCACCTGTGTTTGATCACCCCTGTTTCTATTTAGTCTCTGTGTTTCTTCCCTTCTGTGTCAGTTCATTGTCGTTTGTAAGTCAGATGTTAGTTCTCGGTCCATGTCAGTTTTTCCTGTGGCTCCTTGTTTTCTCCTTTTGGATTTTTGGATTAAGTACGTTTTTGCCTTTGGCTTTTTTTGTTAAAATAAATAATTTGTGTTAGTTCCTGCAATTGGGTCCACCTCTTTGTTTTCCAACCGTTCTAGGAACTAAAATAGTTCATAGTTCCTGTGGTGTGACATCGATAAAAAAGGAGGAGGGTTAGAACAGTTCCTGGTAATATTAAAAAGTTCCTGCGGTCCAAAAGAACGCCTAATAACGATCGATTCTATTCTTCATCTCTGAAGCGTCTCTGTGTACAGTCTCATTGTATTCAGAAACTGTGAAGGCAGGTGTGTGCGAATATGAACCTTCAGTGCAAAGCGTGTCATCACTAAGTTAGCTGAACTTTAACATAGAAATGAACAGTGTTTGTTGTAAGACAATAAGCCCTTCAAGCAGCTTACATATCTTCAAATATCAGAAAACCAACCAGATCGACACGTGTTGTATTTCATGTCTTCAATTGAATTTCTTTCTTCTTCAGGATTTCTCGTCTTTACCTTTTACTTTAGACCCAGCAGCAGCGACGTGATCCTCTAACTTGTCTAAAAATTTCTCCTCCTATCTGTTCGCATTAACAGGAGTCTTTTCTCCTCGCTGCTTCCTGTTGATAATATCTGAGTGCTGCGTGATACAAACACATTATATGTTATTAGTTTTTAAATCTTGTTTTTCTTGAATAAAAAGACAAATCTGCACATGAAGTGAGATAATTTCCCTCGTGGTCAGAGGGATCAGGCTGCTGATGTATCGACTGATTTTATGAAAATGATCCAAACAGGTGGATTTGCTGTGGAAAGAAATACAATAATATGAACATTGACACATTTTTCCAACTATTCATGATATAAAAAATACACCTTAAAGTCATAATGAGATGATGTGATTACGTTTACAAGCAGTACTTTAAGATTTACAGCGTGGTTGTTGTGTTCTGGATGATTCTTAGAGCTGATAAAACATGGGCTGTAACAATGTGAGGGGTCATAATGAACAAGATATGAATATGGAGAAAACAACACAAAAATAATCTTCTTCAAATAAAAAAAAAAAGGTGAGGTGATTCATGATCCTCAAACATTTTTACAAAGTATGTTTATCTACACCTCGATGTCTACAGAGCTCAACAGCGACCGCCCACTTTTTTCAGCGGCTCTGCTTCCGGAAGTAAAGTTCCCCGTTCAAATCCTCAGTTGACATTTCACAAATTCCTTATATGAAGAGGTTGAATCCTGTAACCATGACAACCAGCTACCCCAATACTGTGACTATAGAATATTTAATTTGGCAACAAAACTGCGTTAAAAAACACAGAGAAAAAAAAAAAAAAGGTACAAGAATGTGTACATGATTTTTGTCCAGAGTCAAGAAACTACACATCCCACAATGCATTGCGAATGATACAGACTCTTAACTGTAACTTAAGTCTTTGTTATCATGTTTATACTGTTAAAACAAGTGTTCTAATTTCTTGTAGTTTGTGTTGTTGAATATATAAACTACATTCACTGCAGCATAACAAGGTTATTAGAACATTATGTGTTAAGCTAGCTAACTAACTAGCTAGCTTGGTAGCGAAACTATCCATTTGCATATGCCGCAGAAGGGCGGAGAAAAGTGCTGGGGTAACAGCAAGCACAGCCAATCAGAGATGCGGCTGAGACACTCTTTGATAGTAGTGTAGTTCCCCGATACCGTTAATAAACCATGTTCTTCTTAAAACGAGGTTGATACAAACCGTTACATCGCGCCCACCTGTCAACTATGTCATGGCCTATGGAGAACACGTATCGTTCATAAAATCAAACAAAGCTGTTTAAAAAGAATTCACCCCCCGTCCAGTGTGTGCCAGTGATGACAATAACTAATCAGAGCTGTTTGTAAACATGTTAATCTCTGCTGTAAAAAAAACAGCTTTTTAGAATGGGTGTGTATGTGACTTCCTGTGTTCCTGGAGCCAGCCTCTAGTGGACACTCGACGTACTGCAGGATTTTGCACCGGAGGTTGCTGCTTGGTGGAGAGGTGGGGTGGGGTGGGGTTGGAGGAGTCGTCTGTCTGCAGCTTCATGTGAAAACCTCAAAGCAATCATTCCTCCTTTCTTTCTAATTTTCATCAGATCGCCATATTCCAGAAACATGTGTTCAGTTAGTGATCTGTATTTAATAAGGTTTGGAGATTTGCTTTGTGTCAGGAGTGGACACATTAAGAATTTGATTGAAGTTAAGACCCTACCTTGTTAGAGGAGGGGGTTTTTTCTACCTGGTCAGAGATTGACAGGAGTCCTGCGTACCTTGATTAATCCACGTTTCTTAGGCTCATCTTTGAACTGCGGAAATCTAAACCTGCTGCTGGAATCCTTAATATGGAGGTGTCATTTAGAGTCAAATAGAATGCAAATTACTTGTACAATTGAAATGTCAACTTAAACATGCTGCGCGCCTGGCCTGTGGCTACCCGAAGAAGTCATTTAAAGTCATTTCGTTGATTCAGAGTCTCACTAATCCTTTTTCATTTCCTTATAGTCTCGGAGGTTACAGGAATAACTGGGTGGGGGAAATGGACTGGGGGGAAAGGGGGGGGGCACATCTGGGAGTCAGGTTGATATCTGCTGTCGTCAGTCTGGATGAATATGGTCTGTAGTGATTCATCTTCCCATGTTTTTGTTTAAATGACATGCACCCCAATTACAGCAGGGCTTTGCTTTTTTCTTTTTTTCTTCAAATGGGAGACCTGCTAACTGACCAGTTTGTCAAATGAGAAAAAGAAGAAAAATGGAGATGTCGTTTCCAATGCAGTCACTGGGTTTGGTGCTTTAACACCTTTTTTTAATTTAAGATTAACTGCTGGGTTAAATAAGAAACTCAATTTAACCAAAAAAATCCAGATTTTTATAACAGAAACACACATGCTGGGTTTTGTTTCATCAGAGTTTTACTGGTTTACTTCCCAGTTGTAAAGAACAAAGATACAAGGTGAACCCAAGCAGCAGTGTTAAAAAATGAAGCCAATGCTGAAGTGCAAAATCCTGCAGTTCTTCAAGTGTCCACTAGAGGCTGGCTCCAGAAGCACAGGAAGTCACATACACACCCATTCAAAAAAGCAGTTTTTACAGCATAAATACAAATGTTTACAGCCTGGTTCAAAAACCCAAACAGGTCTGATTATTTATGGTCATCATCGGCACACACTGTACAGGGGTGAATTATTTCAAACGGCTCCGTTTTAGATTTTATGAACGATTCTTGTTATCCATAGTTAGACGCGTAGCTGACCTGATTGACAGGTGGGCGCGATGTAACGGTTCATCAGGAGGTTTAAAACCCGCCTCAGCTCCAGCTCTCAGCCTGTCGTTAGGTCGACTGAAAGTTAGTCTGAGACAGGATTTCCAACATGGCGGCTGCTGCCGATGAGCCTCCAGAGCCCCCTGCAGGAACAGACGGATGACATCACTCAGGCTTCAAACTTTAATATTTACAGTGTGTGACTGAACCCTGACATCTGTAAACTGTCACACCCCCGTGACGTCCTGCCCTCTCTGCCTGTACGCTTGGTTTCACTTCCTGGCTCAGCAGCTAACAGGCAGAAGGCCGTGAACACCTGAGTTAATCAGGTCTTAGCTTCCCTCCTCTAACTTCTGTCTCTCCTCTCTCCCTCGTAGATCAGGGTAGCCACAGGCCAGGCGAGCGATTCAACGTCAACATGTAGTTTTTACGAGCTAAAATATAAACGCTTCTGAAATAAAGTAACGAGCGAGATCGATGGATGTGTCTCAACGGAGGCCGTGTCCATGTTGCGGTCCACTGATTTTACCTTCAATCATTCATGTTGATATCTCTGATTTACATTCCTCTGAGGTAAAGACAAAGTGGTTCAGAAGGTCCAGCCGCTGTGTGAGTTATTATCTGACTTCATGGAGAGCGTTTATAATTTGAGGTTATGTAATGTAATTGTCATCGTGTAGCATTTCATAAACACACGAGGTTTGTTTTTCACTGCTCAAATTCCCAAGCGGCTACCTCAATGAATTTGATTAGTAATGCCACATCCATCATCTGATTCAGTCACGTATGAAAGGATCCATTCCAGCAGCCTGTCGTATATGTCCACTTCCATTGAAATGTATAAATTGTTACCGCTTAATAAAATAGGTGAAATTGCTCCGAAGGGGCTTTAAACGGCGACGCCCACAAAGGTATTCATGATTTACGCACACACTGTGAGAGGCCCAATGTAAACTTCAGCCATGCACATGCACAAACATCTACCCGAGGACATTTACCTTTGTCTCCATCTCATTGACACACGGCCATCAATTTCTGCGGCGTCTCGCACTGGATGGTCTTTAAGGTCGATTTGATCCGTGCAAGCGGTGGCCCGATGCACTGCCCCCCCCCCCCCCCCTCCTCTCTCCCTTTAAATTGCCTCCCCCAGGGGAGTGCTTGTGTTTGCTCCTGGCGAGGGCCTATGGCCACGCTACTAATTTATTGCAGAAATAAAATGCTTTCCTGAGTTGTGTTGGACCGCGCTGTCGGTGCTCAGGGGTGAGGTGGTCCGTTTTATCGGGGTAACATTAAAGTGCAGCTTGTAAAAAGCGACAGTGTCAGTATTTTGGGAAATGTCCCCGTTGGCTTTGCAGAGTTCGGAAAGCGGATCGATACAACTCTCACATCCGTCCATTAAATATGAAGCTACAGCTAGTTAGCTTAGCTTAGCACAAAGACCGTGAGGTGGGGCTAACAGCTAAGTAGCTTAATCAAATCCATCTACAGTCACCTGAAGTTAATAAAACAATTTATATTTACAAAAACTGTCATTTAAAAATAAGGATTAACCATTCTAAAGATGACGTCCTGTTTATCTGGGTAAGTTGTGTGACATCATGAGCTTCAGGTGCTCTCGGGTTTCACACCTTTGGACAGTGACAGCCGGAAGTAGATGGACCCCTTAGTTTTTTCTAAGCTAAGCTAACAGGCGGCTACTTCAATTTCATCCGACAGATACAAGCGTGGCACAAACTTTTACCAACTACTCCTAAAATGTTTCAGCTTTAAAACCTTTAGAAGCTGAGAAGAACAATGATTTCAAATTAACTACAAATCGTGTACTAGAACTCGAAACCGGTCTCGGTCTCAAGACCACTTTTTGAAGGTCTCTGCCTCGTCTTGGAATCAAAAGCATTTCGGTCTCAGGCTGGGCGGACTCCAGATTTTAAATCAAGACCACCACTGAAAGGTTTCATTCTCACGTCATTACTGTGATTAGATGGAAAACACCTTTTTCTAAAACAACAAATAACAAATAACTTCTATTCATTCATAGTTAGATTTTTATTCCCCGGTTCAGCTGCAACCTTCCCGATGTTACGGTCTAAGTGAGCGACACGCCTCCTGCACACAAGATGATGATTTTTCTGTGATATTTATGGTCTTGTCTCTGTCTCGGTCTCGCCCTACCTTGGTCTTGGACTTGACTCGTTCTCTATCCCTAAATGTCTTGGTCTCGGAGCCATCCGGTCTCGGGTATGTCTTGGTCTCGGCTAGTGAGGTCTTGACTACAACACTACCTACAAATTGAGATGTTCACTTTTCAGAATGTACAGAATGTGATTTACCTTTCAAACCGGCTTCATTGAGTCTATAAACTTTCTCTGGCCTGACCTTGGGCAGACTCAGCCTGTATGCATTTAACATTTATTAAAGTTTTTCTCCTAAGAGATCATTTGTGGTTACAGCAGAAAACAATGTGTTTGTTTGAAAGCTACTTCACTTTCTTTGGTTTTTACAGCAGGAGATGGACTGCTGGCCAGCGGTTCTTTGAACTCCTTGAAGTCCCAATAAGAGATAAAGTATTCTCCTGAAACTCACCCATACCTTTGTGGCGTCATGTTTTGCCCTCTGGGAGCTATCCGAGCCTCTTTGTGTCCCCGCTAACAGGACTTAGACAGCTGTGATTTCAGATTACACACTTTTCTATCATGGTCAGTGCTATTGGACTGCAGAGAGCCTGTGCCTGCCACCTTATTGCAGTTCTTAAGTGTTGCGTCTTCAGGGAGCCATTGAGGGCCCCAGCTGCCAAACAGCAGCGGGGGAAGCCATTTGTCTTTGCCTGCTCATATAAAGCAGACCCCCCCGTCCCCCCCAACACTAACCCCCGTGCTCTCCTCAACATGGAACTGAAGTAGACAGAAGAAGAGGAAGAAAAAGAAAGATGTTGAGAAAGGTGATTCAGAATCAGCAT
This sequence comes from Labrus mixtus, assembly GCF_963584025.1. NCBI lineage: Eukaryota > Metazoa > Chordata > Actinopteri > Labriformes > Labridae > Labrus > Labrus mixtus. Next base: position 2,281,654 of record NC_083621.1, on the reverse strand, counting down.
TATTTTACATTTAGACCTCGAGTCTGAACACGAGATGAAAACCTTTTTTTTGTAGCACATGCAGCGGTTAAAGAGGAACAGGAAACTGGTTCTGACCTGCCGGCCATATGGACCGAGTTATCACTTGTTAGAACCTCGGTATGTTGGACGCTGTGATCTTATTAGACGTGTAGACGGACGGATGTGATTTATTGATTGTATGTGCTGCATTTGTGTCTTTGTACTTGTTCAGTGCAAAGAGACCCCTGTAACATTCAATAGGACCCCAAACAGCAGCAGCTTTCAACAACACAAACAAATAGCATCAAAACATACGTCGACAACATTTGTTACAAGAGCAACTTGTAACGTTTTCACACAAAACTCCTGCAACATTTCCAACATTTTCAGGGTGACCTGCATGTGTGAACAACTTCACAAGAACTTTTTTTCCTGCCAGGCCTTTCATTAAGTTTCTGTGTGCAGCCGATGTCTAAACGCAGCCGGTAAAATTCAGGAAAAAATTCCCTGAGTGTGACAGGTGACCACTGCGATCCTTGTGCACATGATAAAGGGTCTTCGTTCTCATCCACTCTGTAGTTTATACCGCGATTGCATCAAATAACACGCAGCATTCAGTTTTAGACACGATCTACTTTCATGCTTTTCTTCGTTTTTAATTGTCACCTGACTCGCCTCTGTGCCGTTTAGTAAAACACAAATGTCATCAAACTAATCCAAAACACACTAAATCTGCTAAATGCAATTTTAGAGCATTGTTGAAAACGTCTGTGGTAAAGACATCATCACCGACTAATCTATCTTTATACAATAAATTAGAATCCATCATATCCAAAAACAAACAGGGACCTGTCAAAGCCGTCGGCCATCCCGCGCTCCATCCCTCCATGTGACCTTTTCTTCTTCCCGCTGAACTATCCGAGGTAATAAAAACTCGGAAGTCAGATGCTAAATGTGTTTAGTTTTTAATTATCGCACTGATCCTCCTGGCAAATAACAGTACCGATCAATAGAGGCTACTGGGAAATATTCCATTGTGAATGCATAGCGGGGATTATCGCCATCTCCATCATTGTCATCGTCAACGACAAAATCAAATTACTGCTGATGATGAGTGGACCTCGCCGAGGGAGCTGTGACGCGCGGGGAGGTGTGAGGGAATGCAGATGAAATGAGATCTTTGACTTTGTGATGCATCGTTGGATCTTTTATTCCACGCTCAGGGTTGCAGATATAAAGATTTTTACGTTTTATTACTTTTCTTAAAAGACAAAAAAACCTGACATGTAAGAGGATATCAGAGTGAAGAAGCGTCTGGGAACTGATCGAGGCTTTCTCCCTGAACAGGTCTGATGAGTTTCTGTCTTTTTTAAAGGTGTTCGAAGAAACTGCTGAAGTGTGCACAGAAAGACGGACAACAGAGAAACACTTTGCATCAGTTCCCTCTCTGTCTTTCATGTCTCTCATGGGGGGAACCAGAGATTTCAGGTTCAGGTGACTATCTCTGTACCTACAGGTAGATTTGTTTTGCAGCCAGCCACATCATGAAATCCATTGTGTCACACAAATGACTGAACAGATGTAACAAGAAACAACAGATTAGAGGGAAAGAAAACTACTTAAAACCTATGGAAACATGATAAGAAAACTAGGGCGCATGTGGGGCAGTGGTTAGTGTGCACGCTCCATGTACGGAGGCTGTAGTCCTCCAAGCGGGTGGCCCAGGTTTGAATCCGACCTGTGTCCCAGATTTCCGCCTAAATCTTAAAAAAGATAAGAAAATAAGAAAACTAAATAAGAAAACTAAAAATGCTCAAGGTTCAATAAATCAATCATTATTCGTTCAGTGCCAATTCACAACAAGTGTTATTTTGAGACGCTTTACAAAAGAGCATAGGGATAATATGCCGGGTGGATTTCTCCTTTATATTCCTCTCGTTCCTGTTGTCCACACTTCCTCCCCGTTGAGGTGGAGGTCGGAGCAGGCCGTGCATGAATGAGAACAACGGAGGTGGTTGTGGGGACGACACAGTCCGCTGAAGGAGGCTGGGCGTCAGGGACGTCGGGTGGTGGTAGTGTCAGATCACCTCGCTGAAGGTTGGGGGAGCTCCGTCTACTCGAGAGCTCGGCTTCTGCTGCCGGGACAAGACCTCCTGAGCTTCCACCAATATGAGAGAAAGATAAAAATCACAAGTTCACAACCTCCATTAATTAAGCCAGGGTAATAATCAGGTCCCCCAGGGGGTCGCGAGATGCCTTCCAAAAAAACTAATACAAATGTTCAATAATTAAAAATGTTATATTTCACCCAATAATGGTAAAATATACAATTTAGACACTTATAAAAGCCTATAATTAGGTGAAAGATGGACACACCTGTGTGTCTTTTTATGAAGCTGTGTATGTCCACTCAGTGCTAAAGTCTGCTTGGTAACTTTCTTACAATAAATGACTGTATAAAATATTTTTGCAGTTTTGAGGCTATTGCTTTCTTTTGTGTTGTTTTTTGTTTGAAGTGTTTGAATAGCTGCGTGTGTGTAGCTGTGCGCTACGTTATATGCCTTAACCAACTCCAGTGAGAGTCGGGGTACCCAGTCTGTGGGACCCCCTATTCTGGGGGTCACAAGCTGCAAAGTGTGGGAACCCCTGGTCTAGTACACAGGGACTCTGGGGAGAGCTGTGACCGGTGAGATTTCCCAACAGATTTTCATTGAAAGTTCCCAAACTGTTCTTCTCCTCTGAATCTGTGTTGTGAAGATAAATGTACATCCAGTGCTCGCCCCTCTTTACGTCTAAGTGGAATACGCTGTCGGACTATTGGATGTGATAATTTGCCAACCTTGGTTTAATCTTCGTGCGTTATGGAGCGTTAGTCATACAGGAGCCAGCTGTGGTCAATAAAGCATCAAAAATAACTCTGAGGGGTAAAGCAACATTTAATGTGCCTCTCCAAACATCGGCCTCTCGCTGACCTTTTGCCTCTGCGACAAGAGACTAAGTAAACTGCACTTATGCTCTTAAGAAAGTTTATAAATGTTGCATGTGCGCCGCGTGTTGCCTTTGCTAATCAAGCCCAGCCAGAGAAAACAAACTGCCTTTAATTTCAGCTTATGACTTGTGACTTGTGACTTGTGAGAGGTTACCGCTCTAGTTCACCGGAGAGGACACATTCCAGCAGCAGACGCAGCTGAATAAGACGGTCTGTTTGTGATTTGTCCTCGCCGTGTTATTCTTCTTAAACGTACGTGGACAAACTTAAAGCTGAACACAACAAAATGCATTTCAACAGGCTGCTCGCTGATTAAATTACTGCGTGCAGTTTGACCGTTGTAACCTGCTCATTCTGTTTTAATTTCCTGTGATGTGATGTCATCTTCTTCTGCTTCATCTTTAATATTGTTCTCTTCATCTTTTGGACTTTTTTTAATCTTCTATTTCATTCATTTAAATTGCTTCATAGCTTTGGGTGAGACCGGCCTCTTGTATCTTTCTTGTTCCCTTTATTTTCATACATTTTACTTTTGTAGACGACTTCCTGTTTGGAAGGACTGTTGATGTTTATTCTGTTACTGTCCCGAGTTCTTTCCTTCACTTTGTCCGTCAAAGGACTTTGTATACTTCTGTTTTTAAAGGTGCAATATATTTAAAGTTATTATTATAAACAGGTTACTTTGGAAATTTGTGATGTGCATTTGCTAGAATTTGTCAGAACAGTGATTCATCCATTAAATACATCCACACCCTCCACTCATCTGTTTGGGTACGTCATAATAAAACATTGGAATAAAGTTAATTTGAGTTCTTGTAATTCTCTCTCAGACTGTCCAGTTTGTAGCTTCATATAATGCAGATTTAAGCTAAGATTCCCATGCAGTTAAATTCTGATTAATCAATGCAAATGAAAAAATCCAAATGTCCAAAAAAAAATCCAAATGTCTTTAGAGAAAAACATCCACAGGGTACTGTGCAAATTTGAGATGTGTGTTTGTGGTTAAATGGCTGTGCACTGATTTATACTCTCACTATAACAAGTAAGTCAATATGAAGAGTATAATTTATTTTTATTACTGAGTTAGCAATCATTCCAGTTAGAAGCTAAAAATAACAGATTTAGTTAAACCATGAAGTAAGACTGTGATCACTTCATGAAATGATCTCACTTTGATTTTTAGTTAAATAACATTTTTATTAAAGCTAATAAAAATAAAGGTCCGATATTCTCCTCATGTTTACCTCACATGTTGTTACTCTGTGAAACCTGAAGAGCAGCTTTGCATTATTAGCAGCTTAAAAAACTCCTCGTTTATCTGAAAAACCCTCATTTCAACCTCTGCATGAAACGGTTAATTTCAGCTGCTGTCTCTTTAAGGCCCCCCCCCCCCCCCCCCCCCTCCCCTCGTGCACACTCTCTTCTGATTGGCCGTCTCTCTGGAAGCAGAACGCTGCAGGGCTGCCAGGAGAGAGCTGCTCTCCAGTGCTTGGAGAAGAGAGTCTATGTAAGAGGTTTAACCAGCTTAATTAAAAACTTGAAGCCGTCTGGTGAAATTCTCGGTTTCATTTTGGGGAACTATCGTATGATTTGCAGAACAAGTAGTTTAGCGCCCTCTGCAGACTCATCCTGGGATTACGCCAACATACGTTTACCTCACGTTTAGTTTGGACATCCAGCATTGTAGCACCATATGTGAGCTTTAAAGTCGGGATCAGCAGAATGGGTTAACTTTAACTTAAACCTCTGACATGTGTCAGACTTGTGTCATAATTATAAGTGAGACTGGGTGTTGATGAAAGCGACTTAAAGTAAAAATTCTGGGTTTGTTTTAATTGATCCCAGTTTAGTTGAAGCTTAAATGTCTCAACAGTGAACCGTGGATTCTTTTGGTCCGTCATGTTTGTACAGGAAGTCTGCGCCACGCCACACCCGCCCCTCCCTTGTATAAACAACAGGTAATTATGGGACAATAGCCTGAACCAAAGCCCTGAATATACAGTTAGTCTGAAGCAATTCTTTCAAGCTCCGTAGTCACATACATTCTCCCTAAGCCCAACAAAGTAGAGACGAGATTCCTCTTTCCTGACTGCGTAATCCATTAATTTCTCATTCCCTCGTCGCATTGCCCAGTGGCATGTCTCGTCTCGGTGATTTCTTCTACCTCCAACAGAGCTTTGGGAAAACGGGGAAACTCACCTTCTCATGCTGCCTTCGCCTTCAGCTACAGTCTGAGGTCAGACATATTAGACAGGTTTTTATTGCTGTCTTAGAGAGAGAGAAGAAAACATGATCATCTACTGTACTGACACACACAAAAGTTCATGCAGGTCATCTGTTGTTGCATGTTTTAAATTAGCTTCATTAATCATGTTCCCATTTTTAAGTTTAAAAAGGGTCTTTTGGGTTTGACCATGACTGTGTAAAATATGGACGTCACCCATTGGTTTCTGAAGAGGTGTTTTGAAGCCGGCAATGGCTGTCACCATGTTGGAAATTCTATCCCCGTCTTTCTTTCGGTCGAGCTAGATTGGCTAGCTCGTCGCGCCTTCTTCTTTTTTACAATTTTTTTTGGCGATTTTTGCCTTTATTGATAAGACAGCTGAAGAGAGACAGGAAGTGTTCGGAGTAGAGAGTGGGGGGGATGACATACAGCAAAGGGCCGAGGTCGGATTCAGACCCACAGCCGTTGCAACGAGCACTATAGCCTCTTTACATGGGGCGAATGTTATAACTGCTAGGCTATCAGCGCCCCACTCATGACAAACATCTGGTTAAAATTTGAGGTTTTATCACTTTTTACTGTTTAAAGGGGACATATGATGAAAAATCCTCTTCTACAGTGTTGTTGAACATATATCTGGGTAACCTGAGAGTCTACTGACCCACAACATGTGAAATAAACCATCCAGTCCTTTGTTTGTGGTCTGCATAAGTCTTACAACACAGAGGAAAATGCTCCGTTTCAAATGTGCTCTCCTTGTGATGTCACAGTGGGATTCTGGTTAAAATAAATCCCCTCCCCTGGTAGCTCCACCCATGGACTCCACCCCCAGCCTAGAGCAAAACTTTTGTGCAGGTCCGCCATTTTTATTCTCGCTACAGAGGAGTGATGTCTACTGGGAAAACTCAGGGGGGGGGGGGGGGGGGGCTCATTACATTTAAAGAGAAACACACACCAAAACGGAGCGTTCTGAGAGAGCTGGTTTATACAGGGTCACAAACCTCCTCTGGTGCTTGATTCATGTTATATTTTGAGCAAAGCACAGCACAGATGTTTCATTTAGACCACAGAGGGACTGTTTGAAAAGGAGGAGAAGGGGGATAATATGTCCTCTTTAAGTAAATCTGGTAGTTTGTGATAAATAATGTTGAATAATGTAAGAAAGTAAAACATAGATCTTGGTGAGATGAGCATCATGTGAAATGAGAGTGAGACCACGCTGAATAATTAGCCCAGAGTGAATTTGAATGTTTACACAATGTGGGAATGATAACTCTCTGATTGAAAGTTTCATTAGAATAAATGTTGTCCAATGAAAACAAAAAATAACAGAATTTGGATTTGATGCATTAGTTTGGTCTCAGAGGAAACTAAGACCCCCCAACCTCAGCAGAGGGGAACATCTACCCCCCGCCCCCCTGCACATGACTGATCGTTGAGTGGTTACAAAGTTAAAGAATTCACATTTTTCATAATTGTACACGATGCCTGTGCTGAAAGCCAGAAGGCCTGCGTGTGTTGTGGCTTCATGCGAGCCACTCTCTGGGTTTTTTTCTGTCCTTCCCTGACCCCGAAAAGTTTGGTCCACATCAAAGCTGCGACACATCTGGTTCTGAGTAGAGGCAAGAGGGCAGGTGGACACAAGAGGTCTTCATTTTAGCAGCGGGGGGATGTCAGAGGGTAGAGAGGGGTTAGAGGCAGCACAGAAATGTTCACCACACTTCAGGGAGATTAATCCGAGTGCAGAGGAACAGGATTGTCATTTCCTGAATCAGTGTTGGGGAATTAGTTTGACCATAAATCTCAGTGGGTCCGGCCTTGGTTTTTATCAGGTTCTTATAACTTAATATATTCTATGTAGGATAACAGCCTTGTAAAAGTTTGTTTTAAATGATGAGCAGCTGCAGATTGAAGATTTATTTTATATTAAGTAATAGATGATGTTTCTCTGCTGTTGTAGAGTTTTAGGAAGCAACACACATGATTCAACAACACTGAAAAATAGACATAAAAACTGAATCTTTCTGTTACTTTTGGTCTTTTTTTATGCCTTTATTTGTTAGGACAGTGGATAAGTAGAATACCAGGAGGTTACCAATCCGGTAAAAGAGCCGCATGTTGAACCCAATCCCTGACCTCCCGCCTGAAGGACGACAGCCTCCAAACATGCAGCTCAACAAAACCTCTGATACAATAACATAATAATGTGTAAAAGTAAGACAGCGTGCAGGAGATTGTCTGCAATTAAAAACAATAAATGACCCCATATCGGGTGTCTTAAGACTTCGATTGTTGTTGCCGTGGTAACAGACAGTTTTCAATATCGTTGGATTCTTACTAGAATCAAATCAAAGTTTTAAAACTCTGCCGTCAGGGCCCCGGTGATGTTTTGTTTTTGAGGTGGTCGAGTCTCTCTCTTTTTAGAGTGATGTCGTGTTTTTTTAATGTCAAAATGTAGACGTCAACATTTTGAGATCAAACATAAATCTGAAAACTGTTGATGTTGCCACGCTGCTGATTGGCTGTGATAGGTGAGGCAGTTATTATCCAGACAAGAGCTTCACCAGTGGACTTGAAAAAGCTTAAAACTGGCTGAAAATCAAAACAGCATGGCTTTATTTTAATCTCTAGGTAACATTCATGAGGCTAATTCTGCTGAGAGGAGTTTGTGTCTAAAACGTGTTTTTCTACCAAAAATATGAAATATATACATAAAATGTTTGTATTTACTACTTAAAGAGGTTTGTATGTAATATCAATTAAACAAACATCTTCACAGGTAACACTGAAGGCTGACATGCAAAGACTTCAGTGATACGCTTCAGTGTTGAGGAGGAGATGACGTGCACAGAACTGCCCGACTATTTTCAGAAGATGCACTTTTTTGGTGCCCATTTATTTACATAAGGTTTAAAAATAAAATGTTCTGTGATTCTCTTAAGGAACAGCCTTTGACTGCAGTGCAGGTACAGGTGTATGCATTAATGATCGTTCAGTTACGTTGTTATTTGCACTTTAATATTTGTCAGACGGAGATGAAGAAGAAGCAATGTGAAAGATGGAAACAGTCAGAAAAAAAGGTTCCAGAGAAAGCAAGAGTGTGTGTGTCGGTGTGTGTGTGTGTGTGTGTGTGTGTGTGTGTGTGTGTGTGCGTGCGCCGTTGCACATAACCTCTGCGACCACAGCCAAGTCATCCTGTGGAAGATTGCTGGCAGGCCGGGGGATCAGAGGTCACGCCTCTGAGGGAATTGTCCCTTTAAAAGGTTATCTGGGCCTCAGTTTGGTGCTGTGATGTGATTTCAGTTTGTAATTGTGTATGATTGAAATAATATATAATATCAAACACGCTCTGAAGGTCATCTTTTTCCCATGGTTCCACCTACACCCTACACCCCCCCCCCCCCCCCCCGCTGCTCTGAGGGAAAAAAAAAATCTCCAAATGTGCGACTTGTCTGGCAAATCCATTAGCAAGCAGCGCTAAAGAAAAGAAACATAACTGCAGTAATTCAAGACATGCAAAGGCGTGTGAAATCTTCTGCACAACGCACCATCCTCCTTTATCTGAAATGTAAATATACTTATGACGAGGCATTATGTGTACAGTTTGTCCTCAGCTGTGAAAATCCCCGACCGTTTAAATGAAAAAAGGACATTTATTTCTTTGTTCTTCGCCTTTCCTTCCTCTGTCTGTTTGTTGGTTATTCCTGATTAGAGAGGATCTCCATCTGCCTGTGTGGAGCCCGTAAGCCCGCTCAGATCTCCGCTTCTTGTTGGGCGAAAGCTCAGCTAAATCCGTGCAAGCCTAATGTTTATCCGATGTGAAAATAATTACTCAAAAGTGTTTCTCTTAATCCTGATAATTAGAGCGCGGGAAAAGGGAAGATCAGTGTCGCTGTGTTTCACGGGGGGCTGGGGGGGCGATTGACTTCCTGGTCGCTGTAAGTTTCAGGTGAGGATGGGAGCGGATAAAGGTTAGATTAGGCCTAATCCAGAGCAGCAGCAGCCCTTAATCTGTTATGATACGAGGATGATCACTTAAAAAGGTCTGGATCCAGGGCTCTGCCTCCTGGTTGGGCGAGAGGAGGCCCGACTGGGACCCGTCTTAAAACCTGCTTAGCGGCGCGGTGGCACCAGCAGCTGTGAGCACTTGTGGACGACCGCGGTGAGAGAGAGAGAAACAGAGGAAGACATCTCAATATCATCATGAGCCTGCGTGGGGTTCCCCCCTTCCAGGGCGGACAGGGCTTAGAGGGGGGAAACCTGTTGTCGCCCTGTAATCTAAAAATCAACAATCCGGTTTTTGAGTCCAGAGCTATGATTTCACTGTGGCACATCAGGGATCTGCAAAATGAAGCCCAGAGTGCATGGCATTAAGGCTCCAAATGGAAAGCAGCTCATCTTGTTAGAGCCAGGGAGGCAGGAGACTGCAGCGACCCGGTGATATTGGACGGAACGGGGGAATGCAAGTCGTCTCTCCAGATCGTATTACCCCAAACTCCAGCGGGATAGGAGTGCGAGCAAAAAGGGGGGATTAGGCAAGAAGATCTGCGGGCTCGGTGAATTAGGCTTGGAAAAAGATGGCAGGATGGCATGTTGTGCGGTTGGCATCTTCTTCTTTTTTTTTTGAGCTGGATGCCTGGGGATGCAAACGCCAAGGAGGGAGGGGATGTGGATCTAGTGACACATGAAGTCTTCAGATGTTTTTTTTTTTTTTATGTGTCAAGTGGGGATGGCAGGGTGGGACAAAAAGAGTGGAGGAACAAACGCATGCTCACCATTTATCACCGATAGATGTTTCAAATATGATCCTGCAGCAACAGGTAATAACTTTGCAGAAAACGTGAAAGACGGGGTTAGGGGGGCGTCATCCAAATAATCCAAATAAATTAAGGACCAAAAGAAAAAAAAAACGGGAAAATAAAAACCCTGAATGACAGACAAACAAAACATTAACATGTTTAGGCCCTGTGTCCATCGAGCTTTTTTTTTTCATGGCAGAAAAGCGTTGATAAGTGCTGCACGTACATCCTGTCTCCATGGCAACAGTCTGTTGACAACGGCCGCTCCATTACCGACCCTGCTCCGTTTCTTTTTACTGCATGTTTTATATTCGAGATTGTTTCCCGATCAGGCGGTACAACCGCGGGGAATATCACACATTTAGAAAAGAGCGCCGGCGACGTCAACAGCGCCTTTCTGAAAAGTTGTAATATTTTCAACTTGAGCGCTCGGAGCGGCCGCACAAAAAAAGGCGGGAACACTCAGGCGCTCGCCTTCTGCTGTGAACGCTCTCTCCTCGTTGAAAACAATTTTTAAAAAGACGCTGGCGCTCAGAAAAAACACTTTTGTGACCTTATTGTCTCGACTTCCCTTCAAACTCACTTCCTGTCTTCTTATCGATCCAGAAATAATAAAATATCTAATGTGAAGTCATGAGCGTCACTTTCCGCAGGTTATCGGATATCAGAGCGCCGGCGGTAATGAGTTGCATATTTACCCGCCTGTTTTATATGATAATAAGCAGATTGAATCAATTTACGCATATGTTTATTGACTTTTTTTTTTCTCCTAACCCGCGTATTGATTGGTGCAGAAATAACTGAACAGCCAGTCGCCCTAAAAGAGCTTCATTATCTCGTTTGCTGTGTTTTAATGACACGGCGGCTGAAAATGCCACCGTGACGCTCGCACGGGACGACGACATGCGAGTGTTTGTTCTGCCTTCTCTGAACTACACTCATAGTTAGTGCTTATTGATTATTGATAATCAGGCCGCGATGGATCGATCAGCTGTTGATGACATTCAGATCAAAGTTAAACAAGCAGATGAAGCGTCTAAGTTGTGCTTTAATCACCCAATTTATATTCACTAATATGACTCGCTGTCACATCCGATTGAAGCCATTAGCATGATGATTGGTGTCACGTCATGTTTGCAGCCTGCAGAGCTTCAGAGATGCAGACCTGAACTTAAACCAGCGTCCTGGTGGAGACGAGCAGCCACACATACAAGTACCATTAAAATACATTATTAGACATTTAAAGACACAGTCCTTCCTCAGAGTCGTTTAAAAGCCTCTTAAAAGCGTCCAGCAAGTGCGGCCGATGTACGGAGGCTGTGGTTCTCCAGGTGGGCGGCCCGGGTTCACGTCCGACCAGTGACTCCTTTCCCGCATGTCGTTCCCCTCTCTCTCTCTCTCTCCCTGATTTCCGGCTCTATCCATTGTCCTTTCTCTACATAAAAGTCACAAAAAGCCCCAAAACTTTTGAGTTTAGCTTTAAAAGTAGAGACAGTCGTGATAGACCTGACCACAGGAACTAAAGGCCCCCCTCTCTGGACTTTGATCTTACTCTGGGTATGCCTAACAGACCTCCACCTGACGGCCTGAGGGGCGGGGTCAGGTTATAGTTAAGTGGGTTAAGTTCTTCATCTGATAACACAAAAAGAAGTCTTATCTTTGTTCTTAACCATCGCTGCAATCTTCTCTGAATGTTCAGGTTTTGACCCCTGCTTCATTTCCACAGAGAGCTCAGGTAGTGACATCACCTCTTTAAAAAAACACATCTGGGTTAAAGTCACAGGGTGATGAACGCACATTTTCACAGTATGAGACTGTACACAACCAGCGTCACCATGCAGGAGTTAAGTCCCTCCATATCTCTTTATTTCCTGGAGGACGTCGATATACTTTTTGTGGCACTGAGGTAATTTTGTGTAATTAAGAGTCTAATCAAAGCATATGCCAAAGCAGGCTTTTAATAAACACGGGAGCTGCTGCTGCTGCTGATGACGATGGCGGCGGCGGCGGCGGCGGCGGCGGGGGGAGCTGCTGGGTTACGTGTGTGTTATTAGATTTCCTGAGTGTCATAATAAAGAAGAAAAGGAGGGATGAGGATGAAGAGATGAACACATGCTGACGAGTTTCCTTTGGAGGTTTAATTATGAAGAGGGCAGAACTGAAAGGGTTAAATGTGTTGTGTTCATTGAGAAAGCAAGTTTGCTACTGCTGAATTAAGCTCCGACATGAGCTCTAAAATAAAAAAAATACATATTAATATTTAAAGTAGTGAAGAAAGAAGAGAATAATGTGTGCAGGAGGAGATGAAGCTGTTGCATTTCTGACAAAACGATCGAGTCCGCCATGAGAGATTGAAGAAATCAAGATGTAAATAAACATTAGGATTGTTCTCCACAATCAAAGGTTAGGCACCACATTTGCCACTTTGTCGACGTCAGATTATAACCGATCTTTTGTCTGAATCTTCATAATGGAGTCCGATTATTTCGGGGCTACTTCTCGCTGATTTATGGCGGGTGACTCTGGTTGAGCGCAGGAGGGCATGTGCAATCTCTTTTGTCTGGATATAAAAGAATAAATATCCTGCTAAATCCAGGAGTGCTCGCAGGGCCGGGGCTAAAGCTGCCGCTCAGTATTCACCGCTGTGTCTCTCTTTGCTCTTTGGTTCCACCATCCTGGAACTTTCCTCCTTTTTTTTTGCCTCTCTCATATAGCGAGCGGGAGGGGAGAGGACTGCAGGAGAGGGAGGGAGGAAAATGAATTGGGGCTGGCGTTTGATGTGTTGATTGGGAGAGGAGCGAGGACAGCAGCTGCACTCAGAACCCTCCCGGGGGAGCGCAGGCTTGATAGCTAAATGAAGACCTCTAGTGCTTTCTTGTTAGCCAAGATGGATCCTGCACCCAGATGAAGCACAATTAGTCAATGGTGGCGGCTTTAGGTGTCCACCGATCACAAGGCACAAGGCAGAGCTTTCTCAGGGGCGATGCTATTGGCAGTTAGCGCCCCGGGCTGTGTCCTAGCCCCGCTGGCCTTTTTCGGGCCTTTTTACCACTACAGAGGAGAGAGCAGAAATCCCGAGTCGAGAGGGGGCTGCAAATATCTCGTCAAATGATCCCTCTGGCATTTGGGATACAGCTGTGCACATCTGATTAGAGCGCGGCGGGCACGGTCCAGTTTGGCTAAGAAGTGCTTTCTCTTAGATCTCGCCGGCTTTCTCATCTGACACATAAAAAAGGGGGAAAATTCTCAATAGAGTTGCAGTTTGCCCATCAGTCAGCTATTAAATCCCTCATGTCTGTGCGAGCCTGCTGGCATACTGACAAGAAAGGATTGATTGCTGCTCTATCTTATGTGTAAGAAGAGCCCAATTTGTACTCTGTAGCGAGTCAATTGGAACAAAAACGAATGGTTGGCTGTCAGACTACTTTTTTTTCTTGTTGCTTTTCTGAAAACTATTTTTTTTTTTTTCACATTTTGCCTCCCGGACAAAAACAACCAGGCCAGCCGTTTGAAACTCTAACAAAACATGTTTGCTTTTTTTTTCCACCGGTGCTCCATCCCCTCCTCGGCATGTCCGCCCTCTACCTCGGCTGCTGCTAATGCCACAGGAGCGATGCAACATGGGGAAGTTTGTGCCACTGCATGATGAAGCATTCTATTTATATTAAAATGAGGGAGCTCCTCGGGGGAGATATAGAGGAGAATGGAACAACAAACATGGAGCTTTAGAGGCGTGTGGTGGGGGGGGGGACCGGTGACAGCAAAATGGCAACTCCTCCATACAAAGTGGCCCTAAGGACCTGAGGAAGAGTTATAATCTGAACGCTGGCATCAGGAGGGCCTTGTGGGTGTTGTGCATCCAGCCCGCACTCTGCCATAAAACAACACCCACGGTAATAAAGTAAACCCTTTAAATCCACACACCGCCCCACACTATCCCCTTTATTTGGTCTAACTGGGTGTGTTTTTTTTTCTACTCTTAATGCGTTGACCAATGGTGTGGTAGCGTAAGCTGACCTGTGATGGATTGTGGAGTCTTTGTGTTGTTTGTTGTAGCGCTCGTCAAAGCCTGTATTTGTTGGTGTATTGACGACTGTCGTTCATGTTTTTCCCCTGAAGACAAACGACACCTTAAGGGATTGGGAGGGCATTGTCATGTTTCAATGAGGCTGTTCTCGCAGTGAGTTATAGTTTAATTGTTGTAGAAGAGGAGCCTGATCACAGTTATATAGAGAGATGGGGACATACAGAGAAAGATGGATAGACACATAGCTGCAGATAAGAGGTGCATAGATAAAAAGAGACATGTCCGATATTAGTCAAACTGTTTTGTGATAATAGGACAATTTCACGTCAACATGTAGTAAACCAAATGCAGTACTCTTAGGTTTTATTAAATACTAACCAAAGGATCATTAAAGACATTTTTAAACATGTGAGAACAGGTTTGTTTGGTGTTAAAGGAGCAGTATGTAACTCTGACCCCCTAGTGTTTAAAATGGGAACTGCAGTCCAAATTCTAAACATCATAGAGAGCTGTCCCCCCCCCCCCCCCCCTTATTATTATTATTATTATTATTAATAAATACAGCAGCTTAGTCTGTGACACAAGGATAACTTAAAGGTCAGTGAGGCCCGTGCTGCATGGACTTGGAGGTGCCACAGGTTCGGACCTGAACCCGGGCCGTCTGGCTGGAGGACCACAGCCTCCGCACATGGGGTCAGGCACCAACCACTAGGACACCAGCGCCCCCGGAGCTGATTTATTTTGACCACTTTGGAGTGAGATAAGTTAAGATTACAAGGATGAAAGATGGCACAAACTCTTATTGATTATTTTTAACATATTTTTTAGGAGACTAGAATCAGTATTGCAGGGCTGTAAAAAAAAAAGACCATCCCTCACAACAACTTGCCCTAATAACCTACATTATGGTTCAGCCATGGTAATAAAGGCCAGTGGGCAATAACAGCTGGGCTTTCCTCTTTCTCACCGAGAGCCGGGGCGAGAGAGAGTGCTGGAGAACGGACCCTGGCCCTGCAGTCTGTCTAGTTAATTAAGCTCAGGGGTGAAGGTGTTATTTGTGGGAAAGAATCCAATTATTTTGCCTCTCCACTCCTGAAGAAGAGAGGGGTTTGTGTGGTGATGATGATGAAGACGAAGATGATGATGATACCACTCAGAGGCAAGATAGCCACTTCACGTCTTGAGGAGTTCATTCTTTGTACCTCGCCTTCTCCCCCCGCCCCTCGCTCCCTCCATCCCCTCTCTGAGATTAGCCAATTCCCGTATGTAACCCTGTGCCTCTTAACAGAAACGAGGATATTTTTATTTGCTGGAGTGCAAATTTGACTGCTTTTAAAAAACCTGTAAAATGAAATGTTTTTGGTGTTTCTTAAAGGCACATACTGTTTTTTTTTTCTGGTGGGAAATTCCAGGGAAGCATCAAAAATAATTTCCTGTTAATTGTATCATCAAAGGCAGAGGGACTTATCTGAAACAAAAGAACCAATTAAAACCTCTGAAACCTTAATTACTACTTTAACATCTAAAAAAAAAAAAAACAGCACGCTACATCCCCGCTATACCTCAGTGTAATGGACGGCCTTGTTAAAACACAGATTTTTACATTTCTTCACGCAATTAGTGGCCTTAAAGGGATCAGGGAACGCTACTTTGAAAGAGCAGATTTAAAGAAATGTGGAAATGTCTTCCTTTAAAGCTCCTGTGAGGAGATCTGAGCTGGTAATGAAACAGTCTGATATTAATACTCATGTCTCTATGTGACCTAAAAAAACAGCAAAGCAGGCCTTATTATTAATTATTGGACGCACCTGTCACCCCGTGTGGGAGGGCAGGTGTAAGACAGGAGAGGCGGCCAACCGACCCAACACGACCTTACGCTACTCCAAAAGAAAAAGGGCAAAAAATGCTTTATTTATTGAGTTTGCATATTTTATGTGCACTTGTTTTATTTCAGTAGATCATGAAGATCTTTTACTGTCGGCCCCGTGTCGACCTAGCGTTTCTTTCTGAACGCTAGCATATTTTTTCAATAGTTTTCAATGAGGAGAGAGCGTTTGCAGCAGGCGGCCGTTGGTTGTCTTTTTTCCCGGCGCTCTGCCTTTTTTGTGCAGCTGCCTCCAAGGGCTATGAGTTGAACTCTTCAGAAACGAAGGGCCGATGTGAGAAACCTCTGTACATGACGCCTATACGCTCTAACCACTTAGCTTAGCATGTCTTGAAAAACCTACACATGCTAAGTTTCAGCAACTACATTATATTTGCAAACGCACATCTTATTATCTTATTCACAAGTGTTTACATGGTCAGGCTCCTCTGGGTGTCTGTGACATGGTCTTTATCTTTAACCAGGAATCCGACAGGAGGAATCTGTGAAGTACCGTATCGAAGTTCCTCCTTTGGCCAGACGGCTTTCGCTATGAAGGGAGTTAACACTTCCTGCCAAACTCAAGGAAAAACAGAGATGCCAACATGTTTTAATTAAATTGAAAGAATCATGTATACGTGTAGGTAAAAAAAATAAAAAAAAGCGCCCCCTACTGTCAGTTAGCTTTCCTGCAGGCTGCTTGCAATCATAGTTGTGACGTTGTGTCCTTAATGACTTTTTTTGTTTTTACTTCAGTGTGATGAAAGACAGTGGGGAATGACTTGCGGGAAAGGAGCCACATGTCGGATTTGAACCCGGGCTGCCATCTTGGAGGACTTGGATCATGGGGGATGGAGCCCCCAAAGAATTTGCTTTGGTGAAAATGGGGGTAATTAAATATGAAGCCATAACTACAAAATAAAATATGTTAAATATTTCTCACAATCGATGAATTATTTAAAATAATTCAAGCACTTAAATCCTAAAATGACGACATTTCGACTTATTTTCAGCTCAGTAATCTTGCATAGTGAGGAATTTGTGTAACATGAAGCAGAGAAACGGGTCTACCTGTCACCTATCGGACACGTTTCTCTAATTGGACTTTTTGCCTGAACAAACCTGAGCCTGCGTGCTGGGACTGTTTGTGTGTGTTCTCGGTGCTCCTCCAAAGAAACACCGTCCTCCACTGGGAGACGCAGGGGCCCCCTAATCTGAGCCCGGGAGAGCTCACCCTGTTCTCCCCTCCTGAACTTTGTCTCTGTGCGGGTCACCTCGGCAGGGGCCACTGGGGAGCAGGCCGCCTCAGCCAAGCCCTAATCCTGGGGAGTCGATAGATGCTAGCATGGCTGCAGGCCTCGGCTCCTCACCGGCGCCCTCGGGGAGAGCTGCTCATTTCAATAAATGGAAAGTGATGCCGTCCACTCACAAGCAAACATGAAAGCCACACACACACACACTCACACACACACACACACTCATAAGGTTATTAGACGCATACCCACACATGCGAGCCGGAGCTCATATTTACGCAGACGTGATAGAGGATTGGTTGTCCTCAGGGCAAAATATGGAGGAGTGATCCGGTGATGTAGTTAAATGACAGGCAAGCGAGTGGAACATTTGCTCGCTTGATGCTGTCGATGCGTCGCTGCTGCCCGATAAGACCTTATTTACATTTGTCAGGGTGGAATTGATTTCTTTTTTGCCCTTTACAGACTGCTCAAAGTGCAGAGTGGATGGGAGCTGTGTCGCACGCCTCCGATAAAGCCGAGAACGTCTGTCAAAAGTGCGGCTGATAAATCCCTGACAACTTTTGGAAAAAAAAGTCTGGACATTAAAGGACTCATCAGTACTTTTCTTACTTTTTTTTTTTTTTTTATCAATCATACTCCCACACACACACACACACACACACACACAGGTGCTGCCACACAAGCCTACAACCTTCACCTTTATGTGTGTGACAGTGACATATGTTGATGTTAACCCCCTGTGGAGAGAAGCCTGCTGAAATATCTGTTTGTGTTTGTGTGTGTGTGTAAACCCCCCTGATGTGTGTGTGTGCACTCATGTAGGCTGTGTGTGTGTGTGTGTGTGTAGAGAGAGAGAGGGGGGGGGGGGGGGCGGGGGGTGTTAAGCAGAAGGGGACACAATGAAATGGGTGGCTGAGCGGGCGCCTCCCACCATTAAAGCACTAAATGGGCAGCCGGAGGTCCCGGCGAGTGTGTGAATGAGGAGGGTCCTCCTGGGAGGTGAAGGTCAGCGGGTTTCTGATGGGACTGTATGATTAAGGTCAGACCTGCTACTAATGTGACTGTGTGTGGTGGGAGATGGATACCCGACTGGAAAGGGTTAACTTCATGATTTTTTTAACGGGCCAGGGTTAAGATGAGACGGGGGGAAAATGAAAACACCGACATGTAATTGTGAGGTGAGCTGTAATGTACGGACGAGGAGGAGGAAGAAGAGGATGCTCCATGTGCATGTGTAAGAACATTTAAGGGAACGGGAAATGCTGATTTTGTCTAAAACCTTGCTGTCATGAAACGTTAAATTACAGCAACAAGTCTGCTACCATTCTTTTTTCCATGTACCTGTAAGTCCATGCCACACCCGTTAGTCCCCCCCATCATTTGTTTTTCATTAATCATTTTATTGTGAAAAGACATTTTTGGAAGTCTTTCCTGTTTCCTGATCTTTCTTAGTTTTGTCTTTCGGTTTCTCCTCGGTGTACTCTCTTCAGTCCAGTCTTCAGCTCTGAAATCATCCAGTTTAACTTCCCACACACATCTTCAGGCCCTCTGTGTGTATATTAGTGGTCTTCTTATTTAATGTGCGGCTCCAGTATCGCTCGCAGCGTATCAAACTGGACGTCTGACGTCCTGAAACATAACCTGGAGGCGATTGGGATAATTCTGCAGCTCCTTCATCAACAGGTGAAACTCTCCTCGCTCTTCTCTGGTTTTCAGGGTCGGACGGACTCAGTCGGTTTACGTTTTTGTTTTCTAAGGAGTGAAAGAATCATAAAATCGTCTTCACTGCTTGAAGACTCCATTTTGGCTCGTACTGCAAATTTTCCCAATAAATAAAAAATAGCCGGATCGGAGTGGGCAACGTTTCTGTGGGTAAAGATTTTTTGATCAGACTACAGATCTGAAAGAGTCGGTGTGCAGAGACTTTAAGAGTAAAATAAATCTATTGGAGGAAATTTAAAGCCAGGAAATTTGTTTTGTGTTAAAATATTGACTCACTTTTTGTTATTAATGAACCAGCGAGTTGTAAAATTGTTGAAATTTAATGTAAAGTAGAGATGAAAATGTTAACTGAGGATGTATTTAATCTGTGATCCGCCAAAATAAAATATCTGTCAGCACACAAACAACTGATGAGTATAAATCATAACGTCTGCGAGACACGTCTGCTTTCCAGTTTGGAGTTACCTCTCCTCTGTTGCTCGTTCTTTGGGTGTTTTTGGGAGATTTATTTTTGTTCAAATCAAGAATCAAACCACAGAAGGTGTCGATGTTCACCTTACCAATAACATCGACTTCATGCTTGACTTGTTCGGTCTATAAAATAAAAGAAGAATATGACAGTAAACCCTGTGCAAAGCTTCTTGACGGCGACATGTCGTCACATCTGCAGATTTCTTGTTTTGTCCGTTAATGGTTCAAATCTGTCTGACAATTAAATTATGGCGGTCAAACGATAAAAGATTTAAATCATGATTAATTGCTAAGTTTCAAAAGTAAATCCAGATTCATCGCATTTTTATCGCATGTTTGAAATTAAAATTGTTTCACATTTAAAAATAAAAATAGTCAGGCTTTTATTTTGAAGGTTTGTCCTTAGTACTTTACTTGCTGTGTGCTTTTATTTTTTAAATAAAGTAAGGCCCTTCTGGTAGAGTGAAGGTTAGGACAGGAAGTTAAGCACAGAAACAGGAAGTGGTTAGGGATCCCAAACTGAGGTCAAACAGCTCAAAGGAACGGTAACAAAGGTCAATGTGTGATGTCATAAGGTCAATGTGTGATGTCATCAGGTCAATGTGTGATGTCATCAGGTCAATGTGTGATGTCATAAGGTGGATATGACTTTGGACTCGTCAGCTGAGCTGTCTGAGAGTTTGTTAAAGTGAAATGAGACATTCAAAGATGCAGCAGTGTTCTTCTTTTACATCACTGAGACTACAGGGAGACACTGAGGACGAGTATCTACGGAGAGCCTGAAGGGACAAAATAACATTAATCTGAATTAATGCATTAATTAGACCTTAATTAATCCTGATTAAAGAGTTAATGCAAACAGCTTTAAATTAAATATAACATAATGAAGTCATAAATAATGAATCCGTTAAGAAGCAGTTGTTCAGTTTGGGGGATTTTTCTGTCCGTGTCTTATTTTTGGCGTGCATGTTTCCGTGATGTTAGGATTGAAAAACGCCACCTCCAGGCCCGAGGCGCCGTCAGGTTGTCTGCAGCGCCGTCTGTCACAGGCACTCCATTAAACTTTAACGAGATCTAAACAATGCGATGATATCTTTGACAGATCCGAGCGGCTCTTCCAATGACACAATCATTAAAACATCATCGAAAACCGTAATGACATTCCCGACGGTCCTCGCCGCACAGCCGATCCCGCGCGGCCGTGTGACTGACAGACACAAACGCAAATAGATAAATGTGACCTCTGGTTCTGAGGGTATTTCACTTAAAGCTGCCAGACGGGCCCTGCACCCAAAAAGTCTTTATTAACAAGCCCGCTCTAAAAAAAAAAAAAAAATAGATTACAAGTGGCCCTCCCCGCCTATCTGCTGCGAATCAAACTCTGAAAGATTATTCCACATAATTATACTAAAGGGCAATTGGTTGATATGTGGCTGGGTCGGAGGTCGCGGCCTGGTATAAGCAATCTGCGGGCTTTGGTTGGCAGACGTTAATACGCGACCAGGCGTCGGCCTCTAACCCTATTCCCCAGGCTGATTGCTACCTGTCACCTCCCTTCAACTCATGTAAATTGCATCGTCTTTCTGCACGACGGGGGGGCTGTGTGGATTTCAGTGCCTTATGTGTGAATGCATGCTTGGATACATGCCTGCCTCTGTGTGTGTGTAAGTTGCGGCATGTGTCCACTCTCCACCGGCGCCGTCCTGCTCCTTCAATCAGAGGAAGACGCTTTCTGAACCCGTCTCCTTTAATGGTGTGTCCTCCTCAGGCTAAAATTGAACAGTCCTGATGTGGCCTCAGGGCGGCCGATGAAAATTCAATAATCCAGCTTTTTTTATTTTCCTCTACCTTTTTTTGGGGGGGAGATTGAGCGTTTAATGATGCTGCAGTGACATGACATCTGGGCATCACTGTGTGTTTGTGGAGGGATGAGAGAGGAGGTGTAAATGATTTTGAGTGACACCTGGAGCAGCGTAGTTTAGGAGGGAACAGTTTACCCTGATGACTGTATTCATCTGATACCAGAGCACTGCTCAAACTAGATACTAAAAAACAAACAGAGCTTCTGTTTGATTTGACGCCAGATGTTGCAAAGTGTCGCCCTGCAGAAAGTCATACCTGAAAACTGATTATACTGTATATCAATACGACTATAAACGCTTTAGTCTTTGTGACTGTGTTGAGTTTCACAATATGACAAAAATTCATTTAAAATGGGATATTTTAGGATTTTAAAAATGGCATGTTTGACTGCAGAAATCCCAACTTTGTACTATTTTTAAATGTTTATTTTGGGGATTTTTATTCCTTCTATTTACAGAAACAGGACAGTGGAAAGAGTCAGAAATCAGAGAGAGAGAGAGAGAGAGAGAGAGAGAGAGAGTGGGGAACGCGAGCGGGAAAGGAGCCACAGGTCGGATTTAATCCCCGGGCGTCTTGTCCAGTAAACCAGGGACTCTGCACACAGGGCAGGGCGCATCAACCACAAGGCCACCGACCCCCCTGTACTGTTTTTGTTGTCCTATATATATTTGCAACACATCAACAGCAACACCCAATCTCCGTCTGACGAATGAGCAAATACAATCAAGTTCAGAAAAGTAGAAACACAAAGACAACGTTTTGATGAACTGTTTGAGGAATCTGCTTCATCATAAATAAGTGGAGTAGCTGCTGAAGTCATACAACCCGGCTGTTAGGCTGCAACAAAAAGAAAGGAGTCAAAGACGAGTTAAATCAAACAATAACACCAACATTTATTTAAAACATAATGAAATAAAGAGTGAAACAAAAAAGAGATGTTCACACAGGGTGAGAGGGAGCGTCTGTCTGGAGAGCAGGAATACTGTACATCAGGGACGGGCAACTTTGGTGCCAGGGGGCCAAACTGTAGAATACAAAAACGATTACGGTCAATTATGTCTCAAATTTAACTCAACATATACCAGTGATCAAATATTATTATGGACATATTTCTGATTTAATGGCAGATTTTGTCATGTTTTCTTCCAATTAATTGATATGTAAAAATTGACCTGAGGACCACTTCAGGGTTGATGGGGACTGCATGTGGCCCCCGGGCCGCCAGTTGCCCACCCCTGCTGTATATGTATGAGGACGACACGGGGCCCAGGTGTAGCTCATTCCCTGATTGTGACCCCGCTTTGACCAGAACCTCCAAGAGAAAGACGAACCAGCAGCAGGGGAACACCTAAAGGTGAGGAGGGGTCGTCACCCTGTAAAGAAAACCTCAGACTTTAGAGACGATAGTGAAGATGTACAGCTCCAACTAGTCGCACCTTTTTGTAGTCTTTTTGGTCAATCTGTGCATAGTTAGCATCTTTACTGGGAACTGTTTGTTTTTATGTTGGGTCGCCTCTGATCAATCACTCTCCCAAATATATACAGACGCAATTTATGGGTCTGTTTTTTAATACCATGATAGGCGGACGTATACATTTGTCACAAAATAATGAAGCGCACACTATGTATGGTTTATAAATTCATATTGATTTCTCTCCCTCCGATGTCAAACACAAATGTTTCATTTTCAGAAAAAAAAACAAAGACATGGAGAGGGAGAATACATTAGGCAGGGCGGCGTGCTGTGACAGGGAGAGGAGGAGGAGGAGGAGGAGGAGGATAAAATGCGAGCCCCTATTTGGCTCTGTCAGTTTTTATATGACATTATTATTCTCCGGGTAATAAATTCTGGCATGTTAAGATCTCCGACAACAACGACATAAAATTCAATCAATGACGCCTCCTTTTTCTGCACCCCGTCCCTCTCTCTCTATCTCTCTCTCTCTCTATCTATCTCTCTCTCTCTCTTTACGCCCCGGCAGCTCGGCCCACTTCTACTTCCTAAATCACAGCCGCTGGGATTCTGCATAATTGCTGCAGCAGAAGTGTCCCTGCGTCAGGTCGCCAGGAGTGGCTGTGCGGGCTTTGTGGAGTTCATGTGAAAGGCGGTATATAAAACACTGACGCTGACACATTTCCAAACCGGGAGTATGATTATTTATAACGGCTGCATACCTGAGTGATACTTGTGGTTTATCACAGCGATGCTTTTTAGAAAGGAGGAGGCATTTTAAAAGTTGCAACACATAGATAAATACTAAAACACGTAACCTACGACCTAAGCTGTAAAGTTACTGCATCCACCAGAGTCTAAACATCCACAATCTGTAAACATGTGTTCAGTTCATGATGCATGTTTCTGACTTGAAGTGGCTTTTTTTGTGTTTTCCGTTCGTCTGACTTGGACATGTTTTGTTGTGATTCAGCAAGGGGGAAATTAAAGCGTCTTTCTTCATTAATTAAGGTTTTTTAAAACCCACATTTTATCTGTTCTGATTCAGAGATTAAAAAAAAGAAGAATTTAACAGAGTGATTTCTTTTTGATGTAGAATCAATCAGGTGCTCATCATCCATGTTACAAAGATTCCTCCTACATGTCATCATGACTACAACCCGTCACAGAGTCGGCCTCGATGTAGTTCAGACATTGTTACGCTCCCTGAGGTGGCTTTAGGGGATGAGGGGAGAAACAATAAAATCAAACCCGGGAGAAAAAAGTAGGAAATAAGTAGAAGCACATTTTAAAGGATTTATTAACAAAGTGAGAAAAACTTCACAAAGCTTCTGTTGTTGCCAATTTGATGCATGTTGTGGTGTGTTGTGGTAAGTCAGTTAGACGCTGCAGGTAAACATTTCTCCCGCTGCTACATCACCTGCTCACTTGGTCATGGTCGGTAATCACAGCCACGGGCAGCGAGAAAAGAGAGTCACAGGTGAAGGGGGATGAACAGGGAATCAGGGGAAGACACAGTTTTTCAACCGCGCGTGTTTTAGGATCCTGTCGTTTTCATATACGAGCTCCTTTTAGAAAATGCTAAATGCTAAATGGACTTGAGCATTTTTAGTTCTTTTCTCGTCTTCTGAATACTCAAAGCACTTTTCACACCTACACATTCACACACTGATGGTAGAGGCTGCTGTATAAAGAGTCCATCAGAAGTAACTCATCACATTCATACACAGCTGAAGAAGCAGCAGGAACAACTTCGGGGTTAAGTGTCTGGCCCAAGGACACATCGGACATGTGGCTGCAGGAGCTGGGGATCGAACCCCAGAGACGAGAGACGACCAACTCTATCAACTGAGCCACAGCCGAGGTGTAAAAAAAACAGTGATACATGTTCTAAAGTGTGCAGACATGTTTCAGCTAATCCTGTGAACATGATGATGTCATAATGAGCGGATACACTATTCACGAGTTCTAGCGAGCGTTTACGTCGTCACTGTGTCGTGATTTTAATCTTAAATAACTTCTTCTTTCCCCCTGGATTAAATGAAATACTTTACATATCCACTGTAGGATTGTTGAACACAGTGATGTACTGTGGAGAGACAGACGCATATCGGATGTTTTCTGTAAAAAACAAACACACAGAATAATTAGTTTGTGTGCTTTAATGTGTTCATGTTTACTCTCCACTGTGCACCTCTTCTGCATGCTGCTGCTTGTCTGCCTGCTGATTGCTTTGATTGATCATTATCTGATGGCCTCTTAATTAGAATGCTAATGAGGAGGAGGTTTTTCCTCCTCCTCCATCTCCTCCTCCTCCTCCTCCTCCTCGTCTCTGAAAATGAGGCGTAATGGAAATGCAGTAATGGAAATGACATGGCCGATGTGGGATGGATGATCCCCCAGTTAATAATTCCAATCTGTTAATCAATGGCCTGGTCGATTGGCTGCTGCACAGCTCGACGACAAATCCCCCCCCACACACACACACACCACAAAACCACTTGGTGTCAGCAACCTTGCAGAAAGGGATTGTGGGAGATGACAGTGACTTCAGGTTGTGGTGTATCGAGTAGATTGAGAGGTCTGCCTGACACCTCAAATTATTAATTCCCATTGCGCAAACAACAGTGTGCAGAAAAAGATGAAGCATGTTTCTAATTACCGTGTTTGGAAACATTGTTCCCCTAATATCAGGGAGACTCTGCAGCGCTGCTCACAAGGTTACATGAACATAAAAAAACAAATCCTTTTTTTTCCCCCCTTGTCGTGTCTGTGGGGCGCTGGGGGTGGGTTTGTTTGAGATCAGCGCGTTGGAAAGAAAAACGTATTAACAGCATAATAACAAAAGATTATGTTCATCTGGGGCGAGGCCCTCCGTTTTCTCGCCATGCGCTGACTGTGAAGTCTTTATTCTGCACGCTGCACCCTTTAAAAAAAAAAAAAAGAAAAAAGGTTATTATGTTCCCTCACTGTGGCAGCGCCGGGGCCCACGGAGCTCCGATATTGTGACGGGGGTCGCCTCTACCACATTAGAGCCAATAAATGTGCGTTGGCACTTCCTCAATTTAAAGTAAAGCCCCCTTCCCCTTCTACCTCCCTTCTTCATTCCTAATAGGGTATTCCAGCAACGCATCTAATAAGTTGTGGGATATCTGCTTCGGGATAGCGTTGAATATTTCTCTTCTCCCGCCGCCGTCTGTCGCTGCAGTGGGAATTTGGCATGTTGGTGGTTTGCTACGTCGAGTAAAATGCGGATTTTTATTTATTTTTATTTTTGAATTGTAACTGCAATCTGTTTTTATACATCTCTGATAAGTTCATCAGTTAGCTTCTTTTTACTTTCTCTCTCCATAAACGATCTCTTCTGTGACTCCAGGTGTGTTTCTGAGGCAATATCACACGGCAAACATGTTTTACCTTCGCTCCGAAATAAAAAAAAAAAAAACTGCTTGTCCAGTTTGCTTATTGTGGCTTTAAAAGAAGTTCAGGTCGCTGAATCTAAACACATTTATAAGCTGGGTTATTCTCCGATGCCTATCATGGGAGCTAATATCAACCTCAGGGATCAAACAAAGCCTAGTGGGTCTGCAGAGGACTCCAAATTCATGAGGATGATGTGTGTGTGTGTGTGTGTGTGTGTGTGTGTGTGTGTGTGTGTGTGTGTGTGTGTGTGTGTGTGTAAGTGTGTGTGTGCATGCGTGTAAAAGGACCAGAAAAAGAGATTTGATGATATCCTGATCACCTGTGAACTGCCTCTAACATCCGTACTGCAGGTCTAAACTCGTTCCATCAGGAGTGGGAAAAAAAAATAAAAGGCCATGAATAATTACCCCTTACACACACATTTACACACACACACACACACACACACACACACACACACACCTTCACCCTCAACATCCGTTACCACATTGAAAGTCTGTAAGTAATGAAGAACATCCTCCAACAGCAGGACAAGCACTTTCAATGACTGATTGGTGATTGATTGCCCGCAGAGCGCCTCCCTTATGGTCACTGTGTGAGGCGTTTCTCTTTTCATCTTTTTCCCTCCTTACAGAGAAAAAGGCCGAGGGAGAAGGAGCATGAATTCATTAAATGTGCCAAACCCCCCCCCCCACCGCCCCCTTTGCCTCTAAAATTGATCTCCCCCTCTTCTTCTTCTTCTTCTTCTTCTTCTTCTTCTTCTTTTTTTTTTGAGTCATGGCCAGATCTCATCTGTATTCCAGATCGGTTTCCCAGATGATACCACCTCGATCAAGAGGCAAATGCGATAGAATCATAAATCTCCTTTCAAAATATCTCCCGCTTTAGAGCGGCGGGGACGATGGGATCTAATTAAATAAGCCGCCGTTAAGAGTTTCTGGAAAGGCTCTTTGTTGAAGACAATGTGCTAAATGTAACGTTTTTATTTTATTTGGGATCTCTTTACAGTCTTCAAGGGATTTCAAGGGGTCCGACCATCTGCCCGCCTCCTCCGACCATTAACATCAATGATAGTTTAAACAGCTCAGCAAAGACGGCGTCTAATTTACTCCGCTGTCCGAGTCAATTAACTTAATAACACGTCGCCGACAGCAACGACGGCGATGTGACACTTCCTTCCTCGTCCATTAGCCCGTCCTCTTGGTCAGCATGCCGTGTCTTCCTTAAACACGCATTGATTTAAGGCGTCGCCACATTAAACATTAACCGAGGCGCCTGAGCATCTCGTCATGAACACCAGGGGCAATTAATAGAGCAGTAATGGTTGGGGGGGGTGGAGGGGGGTGACAGATCACTCAGACGGCGCTGAGTGATGGGCGCTCTGTTACCACCTGTTCAGTGAAGGAGAGGAAACCTTGGCACCCCGCTGTGAGACGCTGATTGAAATTTACAAGGCTGCACGCACGCCACTGACAGCCATGTCGGATTGGGACGCTTTGAGGAGGGCCGGGCGGGGGGGAACATGTGAGGGGGGCTTCATGCTAAAGAGTGTGGGCACGGGACAGGCTGACGGACACCAGAGGAGGGGCAGGAATAACTTATTAGTTGGGCAGCTTGTGGTGTCGGACTTTGATGATTAAACAGGAACAAGGGACGAGAATAAATGTGTCGACATCGACAAGAATTATAAGTGATTTAACAAGTTACATTCAGATGTTTAGGAGAAGATGTTTCAGTTAATCAGAAATACTGCTCAGGGTGAAGTCACACATGGAGGTAAATTATCTATGATCACTTGTTTGGTTTTTATGGATCATGTGTAATATCTGTGTGGTCGTCATTGGTTAATGCTGCTCTGTTTACAAAAACATCAAAATAGTTGCAGCATTCAAGTCCAAGATATATTTATATAAAGGATATAAAAAAAGTGTGTTCTGTTACACGTTACAGGAAGTCTTTTATACCTGCAGCTAGAGCACTGCTGGATGCTGAACTGCTGCCATGTGGTTCAGTGTCTGTTTGAGGACTCCTCCACGGCCTGATGTAATCGATGTTGTTTGTTTGAATGTTTCATTTGAATTGTTTTTATATCATGTGTTGTATTAATCTCTGTAAACGCTGAACTCCTGTCTGCACATCAGATTTACCTTTCAGTACTAACAAAGAAACCTTGAACCTGTATCACTCTTATCTGTATCGCATCGTGTCGTCCTGTGTTTTGTCGTTCCATAACATCGTTCTCGATCCTTCTGCATTAGATCACTCTGTAGCATCGTGTTGTTCTGTATCTTATCGTATCGTTCCTTTGGTTCGTTCCATGGAATCTTCCTGTATCTCATCGTTCTGTATCCTACTGTACCGTATCATAAACCATAGAAAATCTATAAAATCTGTCACCTTGTTCTCATTTTTTTTGTTTATACTTGTTTGTTCCTTCAATTTGAAGTTTCCCCTAAAATCAGATTAAATGTATTTAACTTTCATCACCCTGCTAGTACACCAAACCTCTGTATTCTTTTAGCTTCATATCACTTTGATTCTTGCCAAATAAAACAAACTGTGTAGTTTTGTTCAATATGTGTAAAATGTAGTTTTCATTTACAAAAACATCGACAATATATGCAACATTCAAATCCAAGAAAACACTAAAGAGGAAACAAAAGTGAATCGTATCGTACCATTCTGTATTGTTCAGTATGGTATCGTTATTGTATCGCACTGCACTGTTCTGGACCGTCTGGTTCTGTATTGTACCATATTGTTTTGTACCGTATCCCAATATTCTGTATCGTATCACATCATATTTCACACACTTCTGACGACATAAAATCACAAAATCTTTCCCCTTATTCTCAGTTTTTTTGGTTTATACTTGTTTGTTCCTTCAATTTGAAGTTTCCCCTAAAATCAGATTAAATGTATTTAACTTCCATCACCCTGCTTTGAGGATATATTTTAATATAGCGCCCCATAACCTCTGTATTGTTTTAGCCTCTTATCACTTTGATTCTGTCGACACCATGCAGCCCTAAAACCTGTTTTTAAAACATAAATTGAGTTTATTGATACAGGAAGAAATCCTCCTCACACTTTAATATTTCCTGACAGATTCCATGTACAGTGGCTCTACACTACACAGACCCTCTTACCCCGTTTAACAGGAGCCATGAAAACAGCCTCTTGTTCCTAATGTCTTCCTCCTCTAACGAGGCTTGACAAGTCCAAAGTGTTCCTGTTTGTTCTCCTTTATCAGCCGGGCAGCCTCTTGTATTCAACACACACTACACTGGAACCAGATGTCCTTTCGCCAGCGGCACAACTTTCAAGTTGACAAGGTCCCCCTGGAGGATGGGGGGGGGGGGGGGGGATGGATCGGTGGCAGGCAGAATTTGTGACTAATAGCCAGTTTGATGTGACAGGGCCCCGCCGTCTGGGGAAATTGAAGCGCTCTCCGTGTCGATACCTTTTGTGTCTCGCTCAGTTGTAGGTTATTGTTGGCCTGGCCTTGGGGACCCGGGGGGGGGGAGGACCAAGCAGTTTACATTGCAGACACCTCGGGTCAGCACCAACTTTTTTATTACGCCTATTGATTGGTCCCCGCCGCCCCGCTGTGGCTAATTTGCTTGTTAACATCAACCTGAAGTGCCCAGCCTCCATCTTGTCCCCCTGCAGTCCTTCATCTCCACACAGCGTCAGCGCAGACATTTATCTCACCCCCGTCGTTTCTGTCCAGCGCCCTCTCTAGTCCAATTCAACGGCCCTATTTATTAAACAACTACTTCTTAAACTGTCATTTAATCAATACAGCCCGCCGCCTCCCCCCCCGCCTGGAATTAAACACGGGTTAAACACAAACCAGGCGTAATGACCTTTTTATTGGGCCCACTCAGCCCAATGAAATTAACACCAGAGACTGTCCGCTTGTACCTTTTCAAAGCCTGCGTTCGTCATTATTAACTTCAGAAAATATCATTTTAAATGACAACACATGGCAGTCAGCGGGGCCACACACTTTCTCCGCTCCCACCCTCGCCGTCTTATGTCGAGTCTGTCAGAGCGCCGAGGAATGCCGTGGCTTTTCTAACTAACAACAGACTGAATATATCTCCGAGAGAGAGAGAGAGAGAGAGAGAGGGAAAAGGCATGAATTTTATATTAAATTCCTTTGGCTAATCCAG